>NC_132796.1:28309090-28612121 GCF_048418805.1 Vulpes vulpes | reverse complement strand
AATGGATGAAAGATCTAAATGTGAGACAAGAATCCATCAAAATCCTAGAGGAGAACACAGGATTTTTTGAACTTGGCCACAGCAACTTCTTGCAAGATACATCCATGAAGGCAAGAGAAACAAAAGCAACAATGAACTATTGGGACTTCATCAAGATAAGAAGCTTTTGCACAGCAAAAGAAACAGTCAAAAAAGCTAAAAGACAACCTACAGAATGGGAGAAGGTATTTGCAAATGACCTATCAGATAAAGGGTTAGTATCCAAGATCTATAAAGAGCTTATTAAACTCAAAACCAAAGAAACAATCCAATCATGAAATGGGCAAAAGACATGAACAGAAATCTCACAGAGGAAGACATAGACATGCCCAACAAGCACATGAGAAGATGCTCTGCATCACTGGCCATCAGGGAAATACAAATCAAAAGCACAATGAGATCCCACCTCACACCAGGGAGAATGGGGAAAATTAACAAGACAGGAAACAACAAATGTTGGAGAGGATGCGGAGAAGGGCGGAACCCTCTTGCACTGCTGGTGGGAATGTGAACTGGTGCAACCACTCTGGAAAACTATGTGGAGGTTCCTCAAAGAGTTAAAAATAGAGCTGCCCTCGACCCAGCAATTGCACTGCTGGGGATTTACCCCAAAAATACAGAGGCAGTGAAACGCTGGGACACCTGCACCCCGATGTTTCTAGCAGCAATGTCCACAATAGCCAAACTGTGGAAGGAGCCTCAGTATCCATCAAAAGATGAATGGGTAAAGAAGATGTGGTCTATGTGGGTAGCCGCCCTACAAGCAATCCTCTATAACCGCATTGGAGACGTAGGGTTCATTATAGCAATAGCATGATTCCTACTAAACCTAAACACATGGGACTTCCAGCAAATCTTCATAACAACTGACAATATCCTTAATCTACCACTATTTGCCCTGCTTTTAGCAGCCACCGGTAAATCCGCCCAATTTGGTTTATTTACATCCATGACTCCCTTCAGCCATAGAAGGTCCAACCCCCGTATCAGCCCTACTCCACTCCAGCATGATAGTTGTAGCAGGGGTATTTCTACTCATCCGCTCTCACCCCCTGATAGAACATAAACTATCCAAACACTTACCCTATGCTTAGGAGCTATTACAACACTATTCACCGCAATCTGCGCTCTCACCCAAAACGACATCAAAAAAATCGTAGCCTTCTCCACTTCAAGCCAACTAGGTTTAACAATTGTAACAATTGGTATTAATCAACCCTACTTGGCTTTTCTACATATCTGTACCCACGCATTCTTTAAAGCCATATTATTTATGTTCAGGATCAATTCTTCACAGCCTAAATGACGAACAAGACATTCGAAAAATAGGAGGACTATTTAAAATTCTTCCATTTACCACAACTTCCCTTATTATTGGGAGCCTCGCACTTATAGGTATACCCTTCCTTACAGGATTTTACTCCAAAGACCTAATCATTGAGACTGCCAACACATCGAATACCAACGCCTGAGCCCTCTTAGTAACTCTTGTTGCCACATCCCTAACAGCCACCTACCCTCAAATTCTATTCTTTGCACTACTAAGCCAACCTCGCTTTAATCCCTTTATTCTTATCAGTGAGAACAATCCACTCCTAATCAACTATATTAAAGGTCTCCTTCTTGGAAGTGTATTTGCAGGATCTATTATTTCTCACAGCATTACACCTACCACTACCCCACAGATAACTATGCCTCATTATCTAAAATTATCTGCCCTTGCAGTGACCATTTTAGGTTTCATCCTGGCACTAGAACTGAACCTCACAATACAAGGGCTTAAGTTTAACTGCCCATCACACACCTTCAAGTTTTCCAATCTTCTTGGCTATTATCCACTCATCATACATTGCCTTACACCTAAGATAAATCTAGAAGTCAAAAATCAGCATCAATACTCTTAGACTCCATTTGACTAGGAAACATTCTACCTAAATCAATCTCATATTTTCAAATAAAATCTTCCACCTTAGTTTCCAACCAAAAAGGCCTAATTAAATTATATTTCCTCTCCTTTATAATTACCATAGCCCTCAGCCTACTAATCCTTAATTACCACAGGTAACTTCCATAATTACTAACACACCAGTTAACAATGACCAGTGACAATTACTAATCAAGTCCCATAACTATATAATGCCGCAATCCCCATAGCTTCCTCACTAAAGAACCCTGAATCACCAGTATCATAAATAACTCAATCCCCCATCCCATTAAATTTCAACACCACCTCAACCTCATCATCCTTTAAGATATAGCAAGCAGTTAATAACTCAGATAATAAACCAGTAATGAAAGCAGCCAATACGGCCTTATTAGAAACTCAGACCTCAGGGTACTGTTCAGTAGCCATAGCAGTTGTATAACCAAAAACTACAAGCATATCTCCCAAATAAATTAAAAAGACTATCAGCCCTAAAAAAGATCCCCCAAAATTCAACACAATTGCACAACCAATCCCACCACTAATAATTAATACAAGCCCACCATAAATAGGAGGCGGCTTTGTAGCAAAACCTACAAAACTCATTATAAAAACAATACTTAAATACAATGTATGTTATCATTATTCCTACATGGAATTTAACCATGACCAATGACATGAAAAATCATCGTTGTATTTCAACTATAAGAACATTAATGACCAACATTCGAAAAACTCACCCACTAGCTAAAATTGTTAACAACTCATTCATTGATCTCCCCGTACCATCAAACATCTCAGCTTGATGAAACTTCGGATCCCTGCTAAGAGTGTGTCTGATTCTACAGATTCTAACAGGTTTATTTTTAGCCATTCACTACACATCAGGTACATCAACAGCCTTCTCATCAGTCACTCACATCTGTCGAGATGTCAATTACAGCTGAATCATCCGTTATATACATGCAAATGGAGCCTCCATATTCTTTATCTGCCTATTTATACACGTAAGATGAGGATTATGCTACGGCCCCTATGTATTCATAGAAACATGAAATATTGGAATTATTCTCTTATTTGCAACCATAGCCACAGCATTCATAGGTTACGTCCTACCATGAGGACAGATATCTTTTTGAGGGGCAACAGTCATCACAAACCTACTGTCAGCAATCCCCTACATCAGGACCAACCTGGTCGAATGGATCTGGGGTCTATGGCAAACAGTATGGGGGTCCCTCAAAACTATACAAATAGAGCTACCACATACTCTAACAATCACATTTTGGGCTATTTATCCAAAAGAAATCAAGATCTCAAACCAATATCTGCACTCCCATATTTATTGCAGCATATTCACAATACTGAAGACACAGAAGGAATCTTATGTCTAGCAATGGATGTGAATAAAGAAAATGTGGTATATAAATAACAGTGGAATATTATTCATCCATAAAAAAGGAATCATGCTGTTTGTGACGATATGGATGAACCTGGCAGACATTATGCTCAGTGAAATAAATTGGTCACAGTAGGATAAATACTGAATGAGTGTACTTATATGAATATAAAATAGTGAAACTCATGGGGAGGAAATTGTGGTTGCCAGGGGATGGGGTAAGGTGAAAGTAGGGTGTTACTTTTCAATGGGTATAAAGTTTCAGGTATGCTAGATGAACAAGTTATAATGATCTATTGTACAGCATAGTGCCTATGCTGTAAAGTTCAATATTGTACACTTAAAAATTGATTGAATGTAAAATGTTCTTAACACAAAAACAAAGCCAAACAGACAGGAGGAAACTTTTAGTGGTGATGGTTTTCATGCATATGTATGTAGCTCCATACTCCTCATAGTATACGTTAATCATGTCCAGGTTTTTTGTATATCAATTATACCTCAAAAAAGCCGTTAAAAACAAAGACAAATACTGAAATTATGTGCCTGTTTCATTCATGCATTAATGATGTACATTGCACCCTAAAAATGATGTATGTAAAAGAAAATGTCATTGCTGGCATATACTTGTGATTTTTGTTTTTTTTCCCCCCATTTGCCTTTAAATAGAATGAAAGGTTTTTTTGAGATAAAATACCAAGTGTTTTTGTAATGGTAAATTTTTAATTACATCTGTAGATATAATCAAAAGGACTTTATTAGGTAATTTCATTCAACATTTTATTATAGCAGTGTCTCAGAATAAGTGCACGTGTTCCACTATGTTTTTGAATGTATTTGATGACTGAAAACAGCTTACGTTGTGGCATTTCTTTATTTTACATAAATGAATTACTAGCTTCAGAATTAAAACAGTATTGCTTTGTATACAATTAATTTTCATAACTTACTATAAAGACTAAGTTTCTCAGTAGTCCTTGGCTCTTCTGATGCGTATTAATTATGTAATAGTAATGGTGTATCTGCTTCCAGTGTATCTGGAAAAGGAAAAAAAAAATATACCAAACAACTTCTAAGTAAATGTCTGCCTTAATTAGCAATCTGACTGTAAGTTAGTTGCTAAGTTGTATTGTCTATAGGGTTTTGAAGTCATGAGTCTGAGGCCTTAATATCATCTTGCCAAAGATCCTCACAGTCATCATGTAACTTATAAGAAGGACAGTAGGTGCCAATTTGTTAAAGGTCAAGAAGTAGCAAGATACTGAGTGGGATTTAGAGAATCTCTATATACTGGCAACTAAATTTTCACAATAATACTGCAAGAACGGAAAACGATAGATTCAGGTTGGCAGGATTTCAGCCACCAGCTGCCTCTTAATGACTTTCCCAGCTGTGATAGTTGTAGGATTGAGTTTTAGACTGTATCTTTAATTTTAGGTTGTTCATTTATTGATGTAAAGGTAAATATTTTATCAGACATTTTTTTCTCTTTAGTGTATGGCCAATAAATTAGAGTGAATTTCAGGACTACTTTAGCTGGTAAAAAAAAAAAAAAGTCCTTTGAAGTTTACTCACTTTTATAAAATTTGAGCATTTCCTAAGTGTGTTTTGGATTAAAATGGAATGCTTTAAAATATAGTTAATTATAAATGTTAAAGGTCTAGTTGGCAGAGAATATAATTAGTCTAGAACTGTTCACAGACTCAAAGTTGCTCTGGAGTCTGATTATAGTGAGAGTGGATAATAAGAGAAAGCATGCTAGCCAGGTGCCTAGACATCCCCCTTACCATAGACACTAGTGCAAATACAGCCCTACAGAGGAAAGATCAGGAACAAATGCCCTAAAAAAACCAGTATTACTGATGAGAAGTGATGTATGAGAACTGTTGGAGCCCAGGTTATATCTCCAGAGGTATTTATCTTGAGATACATTTTTACACCTACTCAATAAAATTTAGTCCGTCCTTACTGACTGTAAATTATCACCAAGGTTCAGATGAAAACAGGAGGGATATTATCCCATTGAGGAAAACAAGAAACAGGAGGAGGGCAAGCATTATAAAAGACAAAACAGGACCATCTTAGACTAGACAAATGCTGAGTGAATCAAATAGAATGTTAAAAACTTAATGTCTTCACAAAGGTAAAAGATGATGTGAAATAGAAAAACATTCTTTTTTTGTATATTTTTTATTGGAGTTCAATTTGCCAACATATCGTATAACACCCAGTGCTCATCCCGTCAAGTGCCCTCCTCAGTGCCCGTCACCCAGTCACCCCATTCCCCCCCGCCCTCCTCCCCTTCCACTACCCTTTGTTCATTTCCCAGAGTTAGGAAAACATTCTTAAATGAACAAATTGGAATTCTTATGTGGAACTGTGGTGCTCACAATAAGAACTCATTAGATGACTTGAAGAGCCAAATGGATATTTCAGGAGGACTAGGTAAATGGAAAACAAGGTTGAATAATTTTCTCAGTACTTTATTCAAAATAAGGACACATGCATAGAATTATAAACTTCTCTGTATTGTATGAGTTCTAACCTCACTTGCATGAGGTGATGCATCATTGTGGTTTTGATTGGTATTTCCTGATGATGAGTGATGTTGAGCATTTATTAATTTACCTATAGGCTGCTCTGTGTCTTGTTTGGATTAACTTCTAGTCCTTGGACCACTTTTTAATCAGACCCCATTAGTTCCCCACCGCTCCGACTGCTGAGTTGTAGGAGTTCCTTAAATATTTTGGAGGTTAATCTTTCTTAAAACACATGGTTTGCAAACAATTTCTCCCATTCTATAAGTTGCATTTTTCATCTTCTTGATTGTTTGCTTTGCATAAGTGTTTAGTTTGATGTAGGTTCCACTTGACTGTTCTTGCCTTTGTTGCTAAATGCTTTTATTGTCCTATCCATAAAAGTGCTGCCAACACTAATATCCTAAAAATGTAATGTTTCCTTTAAAGAGTTTTATAGTCTCAGGTCTTACATTTAAGTTTTTCACCCATTTTGATATGATTTTTGTGTTTGGTTTAAGAAACTGATCCAAATTCATTATTTTATTTATGGGTATCCAGTTTCCCAGGGCCATTTATTGAAAAGACCATCTTTTTCCTGTTGTGTGTTCTTGGCAGCCTTATCAAAGATACATTGACCGTGTATGTGTGGCCTTATTTCTGAAATCTCCATTCTTTTGTATTGGTCTATAGTTTTGTCTTTATGCCAGTACCATACTGTTTAGATTCCAGTAGCTTTGCAATATTTTATGAAGTCAGGTAACACTTCCCTGAAGCTCATTATAAGATGTTATGAAATGCATTAATTTGGTGGAATGTTTCTCTTATATCCTTGTATACCCTATTTCAAAGCCTTTCAGTTTGGATAGCAGATTCCACTTACTTGAAATAACTATAAGGACACATGAGGTTCTTAAACTATTAAACTAAGCTTATTTAGTGGGACCAGAAACAAGACACCTGAAAGTTTCACCTTTAATAAAGTAAAACAATATTTAAATTTGAATGAATAAACTTTTTATTACTACAGGGAAAATAGGCACACTCCTTAGATATTCTCTAAAAGAGATGTAAACATTTTTATTTTATGATTTTATATTTAATTTTTCCTGTTTACTTATTTAATCATAACCTGTTATTTTTCACTTGAAGTATAGTTGACACATGGTGGTACATTAGTTTGAGTTGTACAACATAATAACCTGTTAATTATTGAAGACATCTTAGAGAATGTAACTATTCATCACTGAGAGTGTTAAGAAAGTATCTATAATATATATTTAATATACACATCTGATCCATCTGTTTTGATATAGTATCACTATTTGAAATAAAAACTAAAATTTAGCTATGTTAAATAGCAACTGAAAACAGGAAAACTTAAAGTATTAGGAGTGTTTAAAAATGAATATTTCCAGGTGTATAAAAGATAATTATATGAACAGAGGATAAGAATGATCATATTTACACCATTACTCAACACTCATGTTTATAGTTAAGTACTACACATAAATTTAACACCTCATGGGACCTTTCTCACAAGGAGGCTGTAATTCTGAGATTGAGATGCTAAATTTCTGGACATAAACTTTGAATCCTATTACTACCAACCTCATAAAACTTCATTTGTCCCATTTCTTAGCATTTTTAGTAGAACAGTATATGTTGGATTAATACAATTCAGTTCACTTTCATAAGAGTCAATGAAAAAAATCTCTGGTCAAATTTAAGATTGTCTTTGTTACTAAATATGTCTCTCTCTCTTATTTCTATCTGACACTCTCGAATAGCCCCTTGCATACTGTATAACCCTTCATTTTAATGTGCCCCAAAAATAAAATGAAACAAAAGAAACCCAACCCAACCCAACCCAATTGTGTAAACCCAATTTACACAAAAGTGGAATTCATTGATGCCTATAATAAAAGCAGTAGTAGCATGAGGACAGGGCATTAGTGTCTCTTTACCTTGCTTCCTTGCTTTTTTAGCTCCATCTGATGGATTCCAGAGATGGCATGGTCTCTGGTTGCAAAATCACAGGAGTTCCCTGTGTTGGGCAATTCTCAGATAAAGACATAATATCGTCATTGGCTTTGACTGTGTGACGTGATCAAAGAGGCATGTAGTTTGTTGGTAACACCACCCAAAAAATTGGCCAAAAAGAGGTCGTAGGTACCCAGAAGAAATTGTGCACTCTTTTCCAGAGCAAGAGAAGTGCATGCTGGGTGACAAAATAAGAGTGTTATCTACACAACTCTCCTTGAAGTGTTTCATTTCTTGACTCCTAATGAAATATCACTCTTCTTTGGTTTTCTTTCATTATTCGATAGGTTTCATTTTACTTTATAACTTAACTATAATTTGTCTTACCTTTAAATATTGGTATTTTTCAAGACCCTATTATTTATTTATTTATATATTTTTTCAAGGCCCTATTTTTAGTCACCTTCCTTACTATACATAGTCTTTGTCATTCATTTGCATTTCAGTTACCAGTTTTGTGTTATCTTCAATTCTATAAATTCATTTTCATTCATCTCATAAACTCCAAAAATGATATTCCACTGAATATTTATAATTGAATGATCTCAGACATCAAAACCCCTGCACTTTATGAATAGTATATAGCTACTCACTCTCTTCTATGTACCTGTGTTCACAAATATTCTATAGTTTATAAAACAGTAACATTAGTTACATTGAAGTCCATTTGACACACTGAGAAATCCTCTCATCTTACACTCAGAACTTGGAGGAACTTATTCAAGACATAATAGTGAAAGGGAATATAAAGGAAGGGAAAAGAAATGTTGGGAAATATCAGGAAGGGAGACGGAACATAAAGACTCCTAACTCGGGGAAACGAACTAGGGGTGGTGCAAGGGGAGGAGGGCGGGTGTTGGAGGGGAATGGGTGACGGGCACTGAGGTGGACACTTGACGGGATGAGCACTGGGTGTTTTTCTGTATGTTGGTAAATTGAACACCAATAAAAGTTAATTAAAAAAAAAAAGACTTTAGCTTCTTTTTTTGGTATTCCTAGGATCTCTTTCACTCCACATCTTTAAAAAAGATTTTGAGAGAGAGAGAAGAGGGAGAGGCAGGGAGAATCGAGCAGACTCTGCATTGAGTGTTGTATCAATTCTTTACATATTTTGGATTCTAACCATTTATCAGATATGTCATTTTCAGATATCCTCTTCCATTCTGAAGATTGCCTGTGAATTGTTTCTATTCTTTTGCTGTGCAAAAGTTTATTTTGATGTAGTCACAATAATTTATTTTGCTTGTATTTCCCTTGCCTTAGGATACCTATCCTGAAAAAAAATTCCTACAGCCAATGTTGGAGAAATGATTGCCTGTGCTCTCTCGTAGGATTTTTATGGTTTGGGGCCTCACATTTAGGTCCTTTAACCTTCTTTGAGTTTATTTTTGTGTATAATGTAAGAAAGTGGTTCAGTTTTATTCTTTGTGTAGCTGTCTAGTTTTCCCAGCACCGTTTGTTGAAGAGACTTTTTTCCCATTGCATATTCTTTACTCCATTATCAAAGATTGACCATATAATTGGGTGTTTATTTCTGTTTTCTGTTGATATATGTATCTATTTTTTGTGCTAGCACCATACTATTTTGATGGTTGCAGCTTTGTAGTATAACTTGGAATCTGGGATTGTGATATCTCCAGTATTGTTTTTTTATAGGATTGATGTGTCAATTTGGGGTGTTTTGTGGTTCCATACAAATTTTAGGATTATTCATTCTGTTCCATTTCTGTGACAAATATTGTTGGTGTTTTGATAAGAATTGCCTTAAGTCTATAGATTGCTATGGGTAGTATAGATATTTTAACAATATTTATTCTTCCAATCCATGAGTATGAAATATATTTACCTTTGTGTTGTTTTATATTTCTTTCATCAGCATTTTATAGTTTATGGAATACAGGTTTTTGAATTCCTAGGTCTTTTATTCTTTTTTGTTACAATTGTAATTGGGAATGTTTCCTTAATTTCTATGCTACTTCATTATTAGTATATAGGAATGCAACAGACTTCTGTACATTGATTTTGTATCCTGCAACCTTACTTAATTCATTTATCAGTTTTAGTAGTTCTTTTGGTAGCATCTTTAGGGTTTTCTATATATAGTATCCTGTCATCTACAAATAGTGGAAGTTTTACTTCCTCCTTATCGATTTTGGATGCCCTTTCTTTTTCTTTTTGTTGTTTGATTGCTGTGGCTGGGACTTCCAGTAGTATGCTGAATAGAAGCCCCAAAAGTGGACATTCTTTTCTTGCTCCCGGTAGTGGGAGAAAAGCTCTCAGTTTTTCACCGTTCAGCATGTTGTTAGCTGTGGATTTTTCAACATGATGGTCTTTATTATGTTGAAGTATCCTCCCTCTAAACCTACTTTGCTGAGGGTTTTTTTTTTTTTTTATCATGAATGAACATTATACTTTGTCAAATGCTTTTTCTGCATCTATTGAAATGATCAGATAATTTTAATCCTTTCTCGTATTGATGTGATGTATCACTTTGATTGATTTGCAAATATTGAACCACCCTTGTATCCCAGAAATAAATCATACTTGATTGTGGTGAATGATTTTTTAAAGTAAATTGTTGGATTTGGTTTGCTAATATTTTCTTGAGAGCTTTTGCATCTGTATTGATCAGAGATACTGGCCTATAGTGTTTTCTCTCTCTTTCTTTCTCTTTCTCTTTCTCTTTCTCTTTCTCTTTCTCTTTCTCTTTCTTTCTCTTTCTTTTTCTCTTTCTCTCTCTTTCTCTCTCTTTCTCTCTCTCTTTCTCTCTCTCTCTCTCTCTCTCTCTCTTTCTCTCTCTTTCTCTCTCCAAGGTATTTATCTTGCTTTGGTGCCAGGGTAATGTTGGCTGCATGGAATGAATTTGTAAGCTTTCCTTCCTTTTCTATTTTTTGAAATAGTTTAAGAATAATATGTATCAATTCTTTAAATGTTTGGTAGAATATCCTGGGAAGCCTCTGGCCCTGGAATTTTGTGTTTGGGGAGTTTTTTGATTATTGATTTATTTTTCTTGCTGGTAATCAGTCTGTTCAAATTTTCTATTTCTTCCTGATTCAGTTTTAGGAGGTTTTATGTTTCCTGGAATTTATCAGTTTTTTTCCTAGGTTGTCCAATTGTTGGCATAATATTTTTTGTAAGATTATCTTATATTCCTTTGTATATCTGTGGTATCTATTATTTCTCCTCTTTTATCTCTGATTTTGTATATTTGAGTCCTCCCCTTGCCCCCCCCCTTTTTTTTAAAGATAAGTCTGCCTTAAAGTTTATCAATTTTATCAATCTTCTCAACAAATAACTTCTGGTTTCTTTTGATCTGTTCTATGTTTTTCTTTGTTTCTGTTTCATTAATTTCTGCTCTAATCTTTATATTTTCCCTTCTACTGATTTAAGGTTTTGCTTGTTCTTTTTCTAGCTCTTTTAGGTGTAAGGATAAGAGATTTTTCTTGCTTCTTGAAGAAGGCCTATATTACTGTCAACTTCCCTCTGAGAACTGCTTTTGCTGCATCCCAAAGACTCTGGACAATTATATTTTTATTTTCATTTGTCTCCACGTATTTTTGGGTTTCTTTGATTGTTGTTGTTGTTGATCCATTCATTGTTAGGTAGCATATTACTTAACTAACCTCCCTGTATTTCTGGTATATCCAGATTTTTGCTAATGGTCGATGTCTAGTTTCATAGTGTTGTGGTCAGAAAAGATGCACGATAAGATCTGATCTTTTTGAATTTGTTGAGACTTGTTTTAGGGCCTAATGTATGCTCTCTTCTGGAGAATATTCCATGTGCACTTGAGAAGAATATGTATTCTGTTTCAGGATGGAATGTTCTGAATATATGTTAGATCCATGTAATCCAAGGTGTCATTTCCAGTCATCATTTCCTTGTTCCTTTTCTCTCGGGGATGTTAAGGCTCCCTACAATTATTGCATTACCATTGGTTAATTCCTTTATGGTTGTTATTAAATGATTTATGTGTTTGGGTGCTCCTATGTTGGGTGCATAAATTATTTGCAATTGTTATTTGTTTGCATTGGATTATTCCCTTTATGATTATTTCCTTCTTTGTCTCTTAGTACAATCTTTGCTGAAAAGTTTATCTAACATGAGTATTGCTACCCCAGCTTTCCATTTGCATGATAAGTACTCCATCCCTTCGCTTTCAATCTGCATGTGTTTTTAGGTCTTAAATGAAACTTTTGTAGGCAACATATGGAGGAGTCTTGCTTTTTTATCCATTTCATCACTCTTTGTTTTTTGATTGGAGCATTTAATCCATTTACACTCAAAGTAATTATTGATAGGTATTGACTTACTACCACTTTGTTTCTGGTTTTATTTATTTATTTATTTATTTATTTATTTATTTATTTATTTATGAAAGATTTTATTTATTTACTCATGAGAGAGACAGAGAGTATGAGGCAGAGACATAGGTAGAGGGAGAAGCAGGCTGCCTCCTGGAAGCCCAATGCAGGACTTTATCCCCGGACCACCACGGGATCACACCCTGTACCAAAAGCAAATGCTCAACCGCTGAGCCACCCTGGCATCCCTTGTTACTTGTTTTATGATTGTTTTTGTTGTTATTCCCTGTTACTTCCTTTTCTTATTTCTTTCACCATTTGTTTGCATTCTTTAGTGATAGACCTGTATTCCTTTCTCTTTATGTTTGTATATCTACTGATTTTTGATTTATGGTTACCATTTGGTTTTTGTATAGCATCTTCTGCACATAGCAGTCTACATTAAGATGATAGTTGCTTGAATTTGAACCCATTCTTTATCCCTCATTCCCGATTTAGGTATATGGTATCATACTTACATCCTTTTATGTTGTAATTCCCTTGACTTATTTTTTATAGAAACCTAATTTTACTGCTTATGTGCTTCCTCTTTTTCTTACTTAGGATTTTTCCTATTCATTCAGAGTCCCCTTTAACATTTCTGATAGGGCTGGTGTAGAGGTCTTGAATTCCTTTAAATTTTGTTTGTCTGGGTAAGTCTTTATTTCTCCTCTTATGCTGAATGATAGCCTTATTGGATAGAGTTCTTTGCTGCAGGTTTCTTTTTTCTTTAAGAACTTTGAATATATCATGCCATTTTCTTTTGGCCTATAAAGTTTCTGCTAAAAAATTAGCTAATAGCCTTATAGGGTTTCCCTTGCGTGCAACTATTTTCTTGTCTTCTGCTGCTTTTAAAGTTATCTCTTTATCACTACTTTTTGCCATTTTAATTACTATGTGTAACGTGTATTGGTGTGGACCTCCTTGGATTGATTTTGGAGTGGGGGTGGAGGTTTCTCTGTGTCTGCAACGTGTGAATTTTGGTTTCCTTTCCAAGATTTGGGAAGTATTCAGCTGTTACTTCTTCAGATAAAAAAGAGAAAAGGAAAAGAGGGCAGAATTTTTTTTCTTTCTGGGATTCCTAATGGGAATCTTTTTATACTTGGTAGTGTTGCTGAGTTCCCTACATCTGTTTTCATGATTTTTTTTTTCAGTTTCTTGTTCACCTTGATTTCGTTCCATTACTCTGTCTTACAAGTCACTGATTCATTCTTCTACTTCCTCATATCTACTATTTATTCCATCTAGTGTGTTTTTAATTTAATTTTTTGAGTTCTACATGTCTGTTTTTTTTTTTCTGTCTTAAAGGTCTCACTGAGATGTTCCACTTTTCTCAAGTCCAGTGAATATCTTCATGACCATTATTTTAAATTCTCTATCACACATAATACTCCTCTCCATTTCATTTAGGACTCTTGTGATTTTTTTGTCCTGTTCTTTCATTTAGGACATGTTCCTCTGTCACCTCATTTTATCTGAGTTTGTTTCTGTTAGAAAAATCAGCTACATCTTTTACTCCTGAAAGTAGTGGCCTTAGATGGAATCCTGCAGTACCCTGCCATGAAATGTTCCCTGTTCACCAGGACATGTCATTTCAGGGATGTCTCTTGTGCATGCTGTTGTGCCCTGCTGTTGGGGCTCAGCTACTTCGGCTTTCAGTTCTGTCATCTTCAGTGGCCCTCTTCACCTGTAGTGGGCAGAGTTTGGTTTCTGTGTTGTTAGTGGGTGAATCTGGTGCCGCCATGGACTTGGATCAGACCAGAACTTTTCCAGAGATGCAGTAGTACCAAAGTGCTGGGGAACACAGGGGTAGGGCTTATGATGCCTGCAAGGTGGGCACTGGTAGGAGGGGACGTATAGCTGCCAGGACTGAGAGGGGCTTGGTTGGAGGGGACAGATCCACAGAGTGTGTGTAGTCAGCGCACACTGTTAGCAAGGTTTGTGTGTGTCTGCTGTGGGAGGGGATGTGGAGCTGAGGCCTGGCCAGAGGGGGCATTTCCACATGGGAATATGGGGGTAGGGTACACTGTTAGCAAGTTAGGTAGTGGGTGTTGTCACTGAGCTGGATCCCTGTGTGTTTATGCTGGGAATGGGGGAGAGCAGTGGTGCCCACTGGCTCTTTTGTTCCTAAAGAAGTCTCCCAGTGATTGCTGACCATCCAGCAAAGGCATTGAGATGAGTAAACAAGTCTCCCTCCTGTACACCCCAGATGTTTCTCAAACTACTGCATCTATGCTTTGTCTCCACAGGACTGTTTGTTGTCCTGCATCCATAAGGTGGGAACTGCAGTTTCCTCTTGCCTTCTTACCTCTTCCAGGAGCCTGCTGATTTTTAACATTCCAGGTTTTAAGTCTTGTTGGTTGTAAGAACTCAAAAAATTCAGCCCCTCTGGTTTTCAAAGCCAAATGTTAGAAGGATTTGCCTGCCTTGCTTAGGGTCCCTAGTGTGAGAATCTGTTTATTTCCCCTCTCTGCCCCAGTGGTGTCCCTCCCTCCCACAGATTAGTCACCAGATGCATCCCTCCCTCCTGCAGACAGTCCCCAGGCACTCTTAGCTTCTGACTGTATCTCTGCCCCTCCTAGCCTCTTGTCCATGGCCTTTTCTCTATGTTTAGCTGTGGAGTGTCTGTTTTTCCCGCCGTGTAATTTTTAGGGTTATTTACACAGATGTGGCTGTTGTCTACTTGACTCTGTGGGATGGAGTGAGCTTAGGGTCGTTCTACTCAGCCATCTTTCCTGGAATTCCACTTAAAGTTTAATTTTTTTTTTTAGCTCCCCATTGGTGTGTAGATAATGTCCAAACAACTCAGCATAGTGTATGATATGGACTGACTCTAGCGTACTGCTTCAGTCTCCTGTTTCAGCATGATCCAACTCAAATCACATGTTCCTCCTGCCATGCTGTTTGAAGTCTCCTGAATATGACCGTCTTATTCCATGCCTGCATCAGTATGCATGAACACCTGTTATAATCCTCTGAGTTGTCCTTCATCTGTTTTTTTTCCCTCCCTCAGGTAATGGTTATTTACCCTTCAAGCCTCAGTTCAACCTTCATACCTTTGAAGAAAACTTAACAAATACCCATTACTCCATGTCTGGTTTAGAGGCCTCTTCCATGGTTTTCATATTGTCCTGGAAATAGCTCTGACCATATCACTCTTGTCTCTGATCATCCATGCATCCATTTGTTCATTCATCCTTTTTTACAAGATTATATCTTTTAGGCTAAAAAGGGATAGCACCTAACTCATTTCCTAAGTATTAATTAATAAAATTAGTAATCTTTACAGGTAGTCTCAACATAGGAAAATATTTAAGTTTTCTTTTTTAGTGGATTGTCCTAGTTATCTGCCTTAAAATGTCATGTTAGTAGCTATTCATAATGTTGCTGATTATTTATCATGTCTTGATACATAATATCTGATATTTCTGAAGCTTTTTATTTTACCATGCACATTTGTATGGGACTTTGAGTATTGACATTGTCCAAATGCAGCATTTTATAAGTTTCCATTGAAATTACATTTTAAGTTAAATACTTCTTGGTATCACATGTATCTTAGGTATTTACCTTCCCTCCTCTACTCAGAACAATCCCGTGTGTCATATGCTGTATCATGAAAATTATTTTTGTTTTATGTGTGGTCCAGTAAAGCCTTTGACATCATTTTAAAACCATTTTGTATATACCATTGTTCCCATTTTATATCTTTATGGTATAAAGAAGACTAGAGTGGATACTGAAGAAACCTAAGTTTGGGTCCTGGGTATAGCCCTAATTCTGTTTGCAAACTACTATCTTTATATGTCTGTGCCTCAGTTTCCTTCTCTCCAGTACTATATTTTGATGACTCTGTGTTCTCTACTTTTGTGGTATTAAGATACTTTCATTTTCTGGGCACAGTGTATATAGCATTGAACCAAAGTAGAAGTTTCCTCTCTGCTAGGGCTTATTCTAAGAGAGAGGGAACATATGTAGCACTGTGTGAAAGACCAGTGCTGTGAATGTCCTGTAGGTATATCTGCCATTGGATTAGGTGAGTATTCTTTAGTCCACAAACATAGATATTTCTCAAGGACTAGTAAAAAAAAAAAAAAAAAAAAAACTTTGTTGAGTTTAAGGCTAACACCCTGACCCCCAAAGCAGAATCATGTACACTTTGCTTATGACTTGGATAAAAACACAACCCATAAGTTTATTCATCAAGTGTGTATATAACATCTTGTTGTACTTGAGGCACCTTCAGCCATTTTACTTTTGCAAAATTTAGGAGCTTCTCACCAGGCTAAAATATTAATGATCAGTAAATGACTTGCATCCTTCTTATCAAAGTATTGCCATAGTCTACCTAACACTTAATTGTCTAGCTGTGCTTGCAGAAAGTAAGCTTTTTTTATATGAAGCTTAGTCAGACAAATAATAGGGAAAGTATCTTGTGTATACACAAAAATCTGTACTAATATTTTAACATAAAAATCTTGGTGGGAATGTGAACTGGTGCAGCCACTCTGGAAAACTGTGTGGAGGTTCCTCAAAGAGTTAAAAATAGACCTGCCCTACGACCCAGCAATTGCACTGTTGGGGATTTACCCCAAAGATTCAGATGCAATGAAACGTCGGGACACCTGCACCCCGATGTTTCTATCAGCAATGGCCACAATAGCCAAACTGTGGAAGGAGCCTCGGTGTCCATCGAAAGATGAATGGATAAAGAAGATGTGGTTTATGTATACAATGGAATATTACTCAGCAATTAGAAACGACAAATACCCACCATTTGCTTCAACGTGGATGGAACTGGAGGGTATTATGCTGAGTGAAATAAGTCAATCGGAGAGGGACAAACAGTGTATGTTCTCATTCATTTGGGGAATATGAATAATGGTGAAAGGGAATATAAAGGAAGGGAAAAGAAATGTTGGGAAATATCAGGAAGGGAGACAGAACATAAAGACTCCTAACTCGGGGAAACGAACTAGGGGTGGTGGAAGGGGAGGAGGGCGGGTGTTGGAGGGGAATGGGTGACGGGCACTGAGGTGGACACTTGACGGGATGAGCACTGGGTGTTTTTCTGTATGTTGGTAAATTGAACACCAATAAAAATTAATTAAAAAAAAAAAGAAATTGACATTTACAGTAGAAACTCTAAAAAAAAAAAAAGAAAAAAAAAGGAAAAAAAAAAGAAAAAAAAAGTTGTAACTATGTGAGATAACAGATGGGTTAGCTAAGCTTATTGTGGAAATCATGTTGCAGCTTATTCATATATAAAATCACTCTATTGTATAGCTTATACTTGCACAATGTTATATCAATTAATGTCTCAATAAAGCTGAAAAAGATTTTCAAAAAAAAAAAATCTTGGGACGCTTGGGTGGCTCAGCAGTTGAGTGTCTAGATGCCTTTGGCTCAGGGCATTGATCCTGGGATCTGGGATCGAGTCCCACATCGGGCTCCTAGCAGGAAGCCTGCTTCTCTCTGCCTGTGCACGTGCATGCGTGTGTGTGTGTGTGTGTGTGTGTGTCTGTCTCATGAATGGATAAAATCTTTTTAAAAAATTTTAAAAATGTTTATCCTAGAACATCAAGAGTTGATGGTATTGTAAGCAAATGTTAGTTTTTTTTTTTTGTAGGTGATGGTAATTTTACTCATTCACATTTTTCTTCTTTAGTAAGTAGATGTCCAAAGTCTATTCTAAACTAAGGATATTTCCATGCATACAGGGTTATATAGATTGGAGATGAATAGCAGGGCTGTAGAGGAAAATATCCCTGAGTTTATATTCCAGCTTCATTATTTTTTTAGTTGTAGAATCTTTAATGATCTTCTGTGGTCTTTAATTTTCTTCATGTATTAGTCAGCTGTTACTGAAGTAATGCTGCATGACAATAACCAATAATCTCAGTGGTTTGTAACGGCAAACATCACTTTCTCAGTCTGAGTGTGTTTCTGTTCCATTGAACTCCTCTTTCTGAAAATGGGATATTTGGGCAGTGCTTTTGCCAAAAACAGATGAGAGAATTACAAGGAATGCAACCAAACCATGCAAAACACTGAAAGTTTGTGTTTATATTTCATTGTCAAAAGCAAGTCACATGGCCAAGTCTGATTTCAAACAGGCGAGGAAATAGACTTCTCCCATAGTGATTGAGGAGAAAGAATTATTTCCTAAAATTTCACCATATTTAACCATCAATTTAAATGTATTAGGTCTCTTCTATGAATTTTTGCAATGCATAAATGAATATTAAATAATATAAATATTAAAATAAAATATTTTAATATAAATATTAAAACCTGTTTTCAGAGAAGTGGTGTGACATGACATGAAATTGGAAGAAGTGTATTATGATCCTTCTCTAACCTAGAAATAAATCATCATGAAATCACGGTGGCACATATGCTGTTATTTAGGCAAGAAAATGAGTTTGTTGAAGGATATGTAGACAGTACCATAAAATTAGTACTGGCATTTAGAGCCATAAGGATAAAGTAGTCAGGGACAAAGCTTATTATGGGTAGGATCTATTTTTTTTAAGTGAGTGAATAGTTAAAGAAGCAAAGTAACTTGTTCAACAGTGTTGAGCTGGCTACTTCTGATATATAACTTTAATACAGTATTTTTTAAGATTTTATTCATTTATTAGAGAGCATGAGCAGGAGGAGGGGTAGAGGGAGAGGAAGAGGGAGAAATAGGCTCCTTGCTTGGCATGGGATGTGGGGCTTGATCCCAGGACACCAAGATCATGACATGAGCCAAAGGCAGATGCTTAACTGACTGAGCCACCCAGGTGCCCAGTTGAACAAAATTTATGGTCATCTTCACTGTGAGCTTCATCACTAAGCTATGCCTATTCCCTCTTACTTCTTTGATCTTCAAAGACCTGATCTGAACGCTTACTGCGCTTGTGAAAATAGAAGTTTTGCCCTAGATGATAGATTACTATAAGAAATTTGGAAAATTGACTAGAACTTAATTCATTGGCCCTGTATGCCTGTATTATTTTTTTAAACTGGATGTGTAATTGATCTAACATTATATTAGTTTGGGGGTATGTAACATAATCATTCAATATTTGTATATATTGCAAAATGATCACCACAAGTCAATTTAAAATCTATCGCCACAAATAAAATTTTTTATTGTGATAATAACTTTTAAGATCTACTCTGTTGGGAACTTGCAAATAGACAATACAGTATTATTACCTGTAGTCACCGTGTTATACATTACATTTCTATGACTTAGTTATTTTATAACTGACATATTGTACCTTTTGACCCATTTCATCAATTCCCCTCCCCTCTGGCAACAAGCAGTCTACACTCTACCTATGACTCTGGCTGTTTTCATTTTTAGATGGCACATATATGTGGTATCTTACAGTGTGTGTTTTTCTCTCTGACTTATTTCACTTAGCACAGGGCCCTCGAGGTCCATCTGTGTTGCAAATGGAAAGGTTTCATTGTTTTTTATGACTGAAATAATATTTTATCATATAATACACACACCACATTTTCTTTATCCATAAGTGGACACTTAGGTTGCTTCCACATCTTAGTTATTGCAAATGATACTGCAATGAACATAGGGGTGCAGATATCATTTTGAATTAGTGTTTTCATTTTCTTTGGATAAATACCCAGAAGTAGGATTGCTGGATCACATGATAGTTCTGTTTTTATTTTTTTGACTAACCTCCATACTGTTTGCCCATAGTGGTTGCAACAGTTTACATTTCCACTAACAGTGTATGAGGGATTCCCCCTCCTTTTTTTTTTTTTTTTACATACTTGCCAACATTTATTTTTTTCTTGTCCTCTTGATAACAGCCATTTTAAGAGGTATGAGTTTGTATCTCATTGTAGTTTTGATTTGCATTTCCCTGATGATTAGTGATGTTTGAGCATCTTTTCATGTACCTGTTGGCCCTCTGTATGTCATCTTAGAAAAGAATGTTCAGATTTTCTGCCCACTTTTTAATCAGATTGTTTTTTGCTGCTGAGTTGTAGGAGTTATTAATATAGTTTGGATATTAACCCCTTATGGGATAATATGTTTAAAAATTTCATATTACTAAACCATGCTGAATTTCCATTTTTGGCAATTTAGGCTTAATACTGGTGGTATTATAATATTCAAACAATACATTTTCATGTCAGTCTGAAAATTTTGTGTTAAAACCCTCTACTACTGATAGAAGGTACAGTTCTGTGTCAGTGAGTTACCATAGAAAGGTCCCAGGCCAATTTTATTCAAGTGAGAAATATTTTTCCTAAAATTAGGAGCTATGCATAAAGGTTTATGGCATGTTGGAATACTACTTTTATGTGCATTTGATTATAAGGAAAACATAAGGAAGACTTATGTTTCCTTATGTTTTCCACTGTTCCATAAGGAACCAGTGGAAGTCTGAGTTATAGTACTTTGATACATATACATATATAAAAAGGCACATGAATGCATGAATATAGATATGTGTGTTTATATATTCATCTTATCATTTTAATCAAAACATTTGAGGTCTTTCCACTGGACATCAGCAATCATCCTCTTTGGAACGGGATATCTTTATAAAGAATGTATTAGAAATATTTAATGTCCTCTTGAAAAGAAGCCTATAGAAGTATTTAGGGGGATGAGCAAAATAAAGGAGTAAAAGGGGAACCTGGGTGGCTCAGTGGCTGAGCATCTGCCTTTGGCTCAGGTCATGATCCTAGGGTCCTGGGATCGAGTCCTACATCAGGCTCCCTGCAGGGAGCCTGCTTCTCCCTCTGCCTAGGTCTCTGCCTCTCTGTGTCTCTCATGAATAAATATCTAAAAAATAAAGGAATAAAGAAATTTAAGTTAAAAAAATCTGTAGATAGGTATGAAGAAAATTGAGTGCAGTGATTTTGTAATTTATAGTCAACAGAACTGATGCTTTCTTGAGTGATTTAGAGTTGATTGCCACAGAAGATTAAAGTGGATTGCATTAAATCATTAAAAATAGGGCAGCCCGGGTGGCTCAGTGGTTTAGTGCTGCCTTCAGTCCAGGGCCTGATCCTGGAGACCCGGGATCGAGTTCCACGTCAGGTTCCCTGCATGCGGTCTGCTTCTCCCACTGCCTGTGTCTCTGTCTCTGTCTCTCTCTCTCATAAATAAATAAAATCTTTAAAAAATCATTAAAACTAGGATAACCTTATAACTTTTAATATTTGCAGATTTGTGTTCATAGATAGTGACATGGTTTTTTTTTTAAACAAATTTGAGGTGATCTACCCATTAGCAGTAGTTAAAAACCATTTATACAAAATTAAAGCTAAATAGACAAATCAACCTGAATTTAAAACTCTGAAGAAAACCTACTTGAATTCAAGAAAATAGTATATTTATTTTGGCCTTTCAAGATTAAAATGATTGTCCCTAACTTGGATTAGGAAAAGTTTGGAAGCTTGGAAACACATCTTTGAGTCTGTGATTTTAGTTGCACATACATTTCAGTGTTCTTTTCATTTCAAGATAGTACTGTATAGTCTTCTTATTTTCTAACAAGTTTAAAAATTTTAGATGGTAAAAGACTTAGGGGACTATGACAACAGAGTTTCTATGTGGTTTCTAGTGGTGTGTGTGTGTGTGTGTGTGTGTGTATATATAATGTATGAATATGTGGAATGTTTGTATAAGTTTCATTTTGCCACAAACTTGAGATCCACATCTAGAAGATGGAATGATAGTTAATTTTAATGTATTCCTTAGGCCTCTAGCCTAACTGATGTTATCTTCTTGATACCTTGGATATTCCTATATTCATTATTTTCATTTCTCTTAATTTTTTAAATTATCATCTGTCTTAATGTATAATCACTCTTATCCTTTCAGATTATGCATTATGTCATTTTGCTCTGAGGAATGAGAATGAAAACACTACATTTCTTGGGATTTTAATGTCCTGTCTTACCCTTTGTAACATCTGCTTTATCATCTGTGTTTTCCTACTCTATTTTTATCATTATATTTAAACTCTTAGTATGTAGGCTTATCTTACAAGAGCAATTGCCTCAGTGTCTATTATTGCATGGCTCCTATAGCTTATCGTGTAGAACTTGACTTACCACATTATTATCCAGTTGATTCATAGGCTACAAATAACACAGGAGGATTTTAAGTACTTTCAGGTATGGACCACATCTTTTCTTTTTATGATAACCTAACTACACTAGCTAGTCTCTGGGCTACTCTTTTTCACCTTAGCAATGCCAATTAATCCTCAAAATCATTATTTGGAGTTAGTAGCAGAGATGGTATTCAAATCAAGATTACTTTTTTAGCTTTTAAATTGTACCTTAGTAGACCTAGTGATGATCAGTTGTGATTTTGCCTGCTTTAATCAACTTTCCTGGGCACTGAGGTATGTCAAAATAGGCTGACAGATAACAAGATTTAGCAGTAAAATCAGGATAATGATTTAACGTTTAATATTTACAGCTTTACATCCTTACATCCTTGGGTAGTTACATGGACAAACAAGCTTGAGGAATTCAACCAAAGCATAGTAGTAAAAACTCCATTTTCCAAAATCATGGTTGAGTAGGCAAGCAGGCATGGATCAGAGTATCTTTGAATATAAGTATACTCAGATGTGGTTCTGTAATGGGAAATCTTCACTGATTTTGGGGATAAAGATGATGAGGCACATTCTATAACAATTGTCAGGAGCCTAGATGGACAGCTGAATAGTACAGGATGGAGAATACTATGTTCTAGGAGGAGGATCCAGATGGTTCATTGCAAAAGAGAAGAAAAAGCATCCTTTCAGGTGGGCAGAGCATATTAATGGGGGAATTTAGGAATTCTAACTGATGTAAGGACCCCAATCTCAGTCTTGGTATTCATTTTCCTGTTTGAGAAGTTCCAAGGCAGAACCACAGGTTTGTATGAACCAGAGTATCAGGCACATTTATTAGATCTGGAAGAGTGAGCAAGTACTCTAGACAGGAGTAAAAATGAAAGTCAAAAAAAAAAAAAAAAGAAAGTCAGAGTCTTCAATTCTTTTACCTCTGCTGCCAACTGCCCTGCCATACATTGGATTGGATCTGATTTTTTAACATGTGATGTCTGTGACATGACTTCAGTTTCCACCATATTGTGATGAGACAAATGTTAATTCCCAAGGTTTTCAAGTCATAATTTTCCCTTACTTTTTGGTATTGAATAACCCAGTGTCTCAAAGCTAGTCAGTCTCAAAAGTGTATTGTAACTTAGATTTTTCTGTTTCTCTAATAATACAGTTATTCCACTTTTTGAAACCTTAACATGTGACACTATTTAACATGAGTCTTTCCACAGCTCACATATAAACAAACATACGTAACCTGTAGATGAATGGATCTCATTGTCTTTTATGTTGAAAAATCTTCCCTTGGTTTCAAGGGATATTTTATGGTTTTATCCATAAAATTCTTTAAGTGATACTCCATGTCTCTTGTTGAATGTAACAAATGGCCATACATGCAGGCTTCTGTTGATATTCAGGTGAACATTATGGGTATAGATGTTTTATTGATAACTTTTTATTCAGGATTGTGTTAAGTAACTTTGGACACAGATTTATTAACATAAATTATTTTGACTTCGTAAAATTAAAATGCATTGCTGTCTATGTGTATAGTGATACTTGAAGATAAATTCTTTCAGTTTGCAGGGAATATTCTCCTTAATTCTAAGACTTGATGTTCTAAAGAATAAATTATTGTATAATTTATTTTGAGAGCCTATGCTTAGAGAATATTAACAAATGTTTGCCGTTATAGTTTAAATGTTCTTTTTTTCAATAATGACTTAGACTGGCAAGAAATTTATCTAAAATCATTATTTTCTTATGTATAGTGAATTATAATGAATCACATGCTTTTCAAGCTATGTGAGCAGTAATACAGTATAATCTCCTATAATTCAGTTCAAAATAATGTATGCAGCTAATGACATATATTTATGTAGAGATACAATGAGTAAGGGTGTGGACTTGCTGCTTGGCCTCAAAAGCTGGAATGGTAACTAACTTGGTGATTTTTCTGTGTACCATAACCGTGAGTTTTAGAGAAATAGGTGATAGATCTGTGTGTTTTTCAGTTAAGATGATCTCTTCTTCATTTTACAAGAGAATCCAGTAGGGAAAATAACGTACCTTTTCATAGGGGCATATGGTAACTTAACTGGTTGGGATTTTGAAATAAGGAGTAAGCAGTATTCATTCAACCAGGAAGTAGCCAGCAAAGTGTCTACTGAGCTCCAATCTAACACTGTGTGGGGTTTCTCCATGCTCTCTTTTTTCCCTCTAGCTCTGACTCCATGGCTAGGGAAAAGGTGTATTACTGTTATTTTTTTTAAAGGAGGCTAATTCCTAAGGTTAAAAACTATTGACTTTTGGGACCACTCAAACTTAATCTGCTCACCAATAACAGTAATAAGCAATGCAAAATATATTAAGCTCTGTATGTACTACTTATTAAAAATCTCGGGTGTATATAAATTAATGAATGGTATGCTTTAGTTTTGCTTAGTAATGCTCATAAAAGTTGACCTTGTAGAAAGGTAGATGGAACTACATCAAGCCCAAATTGAAAACTATACTTGCATTTTCCCTTCAGTAGTGTGGATTATGTACATAGTAAATGGAAGGTGGTTGAGTTATTTGTTTCTTAAGATTAGGGAACACAGGGCACCTGGATGACTCAGTGGTTGAGCATCTCCCTTTGGTTTAGGTCATGATCCGGAAGTCCTGGGATTGAGTCCTGCATTGGCTCCTTGCAGGGAGCCTGCTTCTCCCTCTGCCTATGTCTCTGCCTTTCTCTGTGTCTCTCATGAATAAATAAAATATTTTAAAAAAAGATTAGGAAACACCGAAGCCAGACAGTTCAGTTATTTTAGATGAAAGAAATGACAAATATGGAATGGGATTTTTAGTAGGCTGTAGTTTACAAAGATATCAAATTGCGTAAGCAGTGTGTCAAAAACCAAGTCTGTTAATTATGTTAGTCTGTTTCTAATTGGAAGAAAGAAGCCTAAAATATGGAATATACAGCTAGAACACTGGAATTCTTAGGCTGTATTTACATTTTCTTGGTATAATGAGACAAAAGTATTTTGAAAACGGTATTTCCCAGGAATCCTGATATATGGTCTGTTGAGCTCTTATTTCAGTTGCGAGCAAAATGTTGATAATAGCAAAACCTAAGCATGACACTAAACCTTTGAAGTGGTTAGGACGGGTGTATATGTTCTCTTTAGTCTAGTGGGATTTCTCGATTGGCTTACTGTTTTCTATACTCATTTAGCACTCTAATGCTATATATTCCTACACACTCAGATTTTTATGTATTTGTTTTGCAGCTCATGATATGTAATAAGCATTTCTCAATAGTCCATACCAATAGATAGTCATGTAACAAGACAGAAAAATAACTGTCAATTCACTTTATTTTTTAATTTATTCCTTTAATTCTAATATAATTAACATGCAGTTTAATATTTCAGGTGTACAATATAGTGATTGAACAATTCTGTACACTACTCAGTACTCAAGATAAGTACACTCTTAGTCTTCATCACCTATTTTGCCCCTCCCATCTCCCCTCTGGCAACCACCAGTTTGTTCTTTATATTTAAGAGTCTTTTTTTGTATCTCTTTTTCTTTGTTAATTTGTTTCTTAATTTCCACATATGAGGGAAATCACACAGTATTTGTCTCTGACTGATTTCTTTTAGCATTATACCTTCTAAATCCATCCACGTTGTTACAAATGGCAAGATGTCTGTCATTCTGTTGCTTGGTTGAGTTATAT
Source organism: Vulpes vulpes (assembly GCF_048418805.1). Lineage (NCBI taxonomy): Eukaryota > Metazoa > Chordata > Mammalia > Carnivora > Canidae > Vulpes > Vulpes vulpes. The sequence continues at coordinate 28,586,036 of NC_132796.1, read as the reverse complement.
TCCATTGTACATATATAACACATCTTCTTTATCTGTTAGCCCATTGATAAACACTGGCACTGCTTCCATATCTTGGCTATTGTAAATAATGCTGCAGTAACATCAAGGGGACATATGTCTTTCAAATTAGTGTTTATTCACTTTAGACTGTAGGTTAGGATCAGGTAGGCTTCCTAGGTCTTTCAGTTTCAGGCTCCAGACTGAAGGGTGAGTTCCAATTCGGAATTTAAAAGTTTTCTGTAGAGGACTGAGAGGAAGAAGGTGGGTGGAAATTTGTAATGCTTCTAAAAGTTTTTCTTTGGATGTTTCAGAACTGTGTTTCCTTACCATCTCTTGGCCAAAATAAATCGCATTGGTCAAAACAAGGCCAAAGTCAAGAAAGTGAGAAATTAGAACTATTCCTGTATGGAAAGAGAAAGTGAATAATTTCAAAAAAATAATTTATACCTTATCCCTGTGGTTTCCAGAATTGTTTGATTTATATCTCCTGATTAAAATTATTCTTAAAATATGCCATGCATCGATTTCTTTCTTGACTGATCCTCATTTAAGTAGTAGTGGCAGTAGCAATAATAAAAATAAAGCAGAGAAAAATAGTAAGTTAAAAAATTTCCACTTATTTGGACCTAAGCTTCACACATCATCTCCTTTCTAGGTGTCAGGAACCAGGCAATAAACAAATAGATACCCTGGGCAGCCCAAAATAGGTGCTACCAAGTTTATTCACTACACATGGTAGATTTTATTCATAAGAAAACACCCGTAGAGCCTCTGCTGAGAACCTGTGTATTCTTACTTCACATACATTTTTGTGATTTATTTTCCCAGGCTAAATTTTATTAGGAGTACATAAGAAGAAATAACAAGGACACCAATTTGAATTGACAAATGACAGCCTGAAATGAAGAAAAGACTTATATTATTAGTCCTAATATTTCACCCTTTATTTCCATACAATTTTCACATGACTTTATAGTTCCTCCCTCAAGGCATATTCTATTCCCTGCCCCCTTGACCTTGCACCTCATCATATGACTTAGAAACAGAATGAAACAGTTATAAAAGTGTGCCAGGTCCAAACGTAGGCTTTAACATGCCTTGGTATTTGTTGCCTTTTGCCTTCTTCCATCAACACGAAGTGAACTTGTCTCTGCTAACCCACTAGTCTACAAAGGCTAAGAGCCACATGGAGCCTAGCTGTATATATCTGATTCTGAACAAGACCAGCACAAGCATAGCTAACCTATGTATGGTAATTATTTTATGCCAGTAAGTACTGAGGTATACTTGTATTTTTTTCTTATTTTAAATAAGTTAATAATCTTAAGAACATGACTATAAATTGGAAAATGTTTTCTTATTTTAAATAAGTTAATTATCTTAAGAACATGACTATAAATTGGAAAAAAAACAATATTCATCTAAACTAGAGTTCTCTAGTGTTTTACAAAAGAACAATAGCTATTTGGTAAAAGAGGAATCTAAGATCATGTATGTTTGAGAATATGTGGGTTAAGTAAAATTACATTTACAAACTATTTAGAGACTTTATTAAGTCCTGTTAATGTCAAAGAGTTAGAGTTAGCTGGATTTTTCGATTGATTTGATATCAGAAAACTAACATTAATAGAAACAATAGGTAACAAGTAACATCTCCCTAAACATAGTTTAAGAAGTTAAGGTTATTCCTGGATCACTTAGCAGAATAATTAAAAATCCCATTTACTCTTAAAAGTATCCTTGTATTCCCCACCCCCATATCAGGCTGAAAATGCTGTGCCATTGAGAAAAACTAAGAAAACTCAACAAGCTTCAAGATGTATAGTAATATAAATTTTTTAAGGCTTTCATTTTCATCCCTTTAATGAAAAACCAGTGGATACACAAGATAATAGGACACAATGAGAAGAAAGCAGAGCTGTTTTCCACGTAAAGTCGTGGCTGAAGTGGAGAGTGTAGAATATTTACTCAGATCTATGCTATTTCCATCACTAAATACACCTTTTGTCCACAACACAAGCCCTGTCGCTGTATTTGTCAGCCTCCTTTACATACTTTGTAGAAGTTGTAACATCTTGGTTTGGATAAATAGCTGATAAAATTAATTGGTAAAGTTTGAAAGTGTCACAGAATTGTTTAATATAAAAGTTATTTAGCAATTCATATTAATAATTCTTACAGTTTTCAACAGTAACATATTTACCAATAGGCTGAGTGTTTGAAATCAGATTATTAGAGAAGATAATTAATGACCACTTTATTCTAAGACTGAAAAATTTATTGCCATTTCATAGTTATTTAAAATTCAGGTTAAGAAAATGCTCAAAGGATGATAATGGATTTCATTTCTATCTTTTTAAGTATCACCAAACTAGGAATAACATCATTAAATTACATATTATAAAAAATTATAATTAATCCCAGAACCATAGGGAGGTAGAGATATCATAAATGGACAATTTAAACTTCTTCCCTGTGAGAAACTTTTTGATTTGCACAAAAGTACGAGGTAATTAGTGTATTGAAATTAAATTTCATTCCGTTGGAAAAGGTTAAAGTAGTATTTTTTTTATCCTGTTAGCCATTACAGCTCATGTCCTGACCATTTACCTTTAATCATTTTTATCTCCTGTACTAATAGTGAGAAAAAAATTAATCATCCTCTAAACTCATTGCTTCATATATTTAGTATTGTATGATGTACTGTGTAAACTTCTAACATTATATAAATTACCAGCTTGATCTTAAAATACTGTGTAATATTAACTTACTCTTTGCTTACTCTGGTTAAACTTTTCTGTGTTGGTAATTAACAGAGTTATCTCCATTCATGTGTATTTACTTACTAATGGAAGTCACCTTGGTTAGCCTACAGTATCCATGGATACCAGGCAGATCAGGGATTCCAGGCTGAGTAACTTCAGAATTGAAAGTCAACACCTCTTATCCAAACTATCATCATTGAAGTGTTTGCAAAGACATGCCAATGTTAACTTAGCAGATTTAACCTAAAGTGGAGGGAAAAAGATTCAAAAGCTAATTTAACATGCTTTCTAAGAAGCTGGTATTTTCTCACTTTTGGAGAGGTAATTTCATGACAACCTGGAAGAAATGAAAATGGATTTGTCATTATACATATCTTTTTTGACAAGATTGTATTGACAGTCTTTTTTTTTAATAAAGATTTTATTTATTAGTGTGCACAGGAATGGGGGGAGAGGCAGAATCATCACTGAGCAGGGGGTCTGACCTGGGGCTAGATCTCAATCCCACTGGGATCATGACCTGAGCCGAAGGCAGATGGTTAACCCACTGAGCCACACAGGCACCCTGACCATCTGTCTTCTAAAATGTAATCTTGAAATCAAAATTTAGAAGAATTCTAAAAATTGCAAGATACTATAAAGAAATTTTTCTAGCTCAAAAGACAGATCTATTTAAATCTTTATGCTTAATTATAAAGCTGTGGGTGCATATGCATACATGTATATGTAAATTTCTATTACAATACTTAAATATTTCCTAGATGTAGTTGTTAACCTAAATCTTGAAACAGGAAGAATTTGACTTAATTCAGTGAAATATCCACACTCTTTTTGAAGTTTGAACCTAATTTTTAGAACACCATGTAATACTTAGGGCAAAACAAGTTTCTGGGGAGGTATGTACTTTTTTTTTTTTCACTCCTAAACCAATCGAGTATGAAGAAAGCTGAAAATTAATGAAAGTCATGTAGGTTGAAGGTAAGTGGGGAATATTTAAATTGAATTATGCCATGAATAGACTATAGGTACAACACTTTAAAATTTCTCACACTAGCTTAATAACCTCTGTGATTTCTGGTATTTTCTCCCATTTATCAACAATTGGTGATGACAAAAGCAAGTTAAGGTTTTTCTGGTACTATGGAAGAGAAAATATTGCTTCACAGCATCATTATAAGGTCCAGCCCTGGAAACAGCCAACCCTGCTAGTGTACAATAGATAGGTAAGTAGTGCTGTATCCAGGGTGGAATATTATACAGCAATGAGAGTGAATGGACTACAACTCTATGTACTGACATGGATGAACTGGACAAATAAGACTAATTCAGCTACAACAAAGTAGATGCTTTGTGATTGAATTTACATTTTATTTATTTTTTAAAGACTTATTTACTCACTTACTTTAGAGAGAGAGAACAAAGGTGAATGTGAGCAGGGTGGAGAAGGAGAGAAGTAGACTCCTGTTGAGTGTAGAACTGACCTGGGGCTTGATCTCGCAACTCTGAGATCATGACCTGAGCAGAAATCAACAGCAGGACACTCAACCGACTGAGCCACCCAGGCAGCCCTTACATAAATTTTAAATAAGGCAACTATGATATTTTGAGGTAAAGAATACCTATTGTAAAATTTACTGATTTAACCATTTTTAAGTGTATGCTTCAGTGTCAATAAATTCATCATGTGCAATAATCACCACTCTCCATTTCCAAAACTTTTTACTATTCTAAATAGCTCTGTGCTCGTGAAACAGTATATCCCCCAATCTCACACAGCCCCTAGTAAACTCTATTTTGCTTTTTGTCTCTGAATTCCTGTGTTCTAGGGACTTCATGTAAGTGCTAGCACATAATATTTGATCTTTTGTGTCTGGCTTGTTTCACTTAGCATAGTGTTTTTAAGTTTCAGCTCTGTCATGGCATGTTACCAGAATTTAATTATTTTTATGGCTGAATAATATTACATTGTGTATATATGTATAAATAATTGAAAATTTTGAGACCTGGCAGGATAAATTTTCCAGCTTTGTTTCTGTGGAGGCATGAGATCTTGGAGCCTTCTAGTCCACTATTCTGATGTCACCCTACAAGGCAAATATGGTTTTAAGTATCAGCCTCTTGGTTACCTTTGCAGAGGACAAAGGTTAAGTTTGCAATTCCATATGCTACTGATGTTTCTGCTGTCCTGGTAATGGGCTACTTTTTTTCTCCATAAGTGATATTTTATAGACCTGTCACCTCTGCATTAAATCATAGAATTGTACACGTTTGTGCAATTTTCTTGTTTTACTTCAATGATATCTTTTTCAATTAAACTTGATTTTTAATTTTTCTTAAGTAGGCTCCATTCCAGCATGGAGCTCACTTGGGGCCTGAACTCATGACCCTAAGATCATGACCTGAGTGGAAATCAAGAGTTGAACACGCAACTGACTGAGCCACCAAGGCACCCCAAAGGAAACCTTAAAAATAATTCATCTACGCAGCAATAAAAAGGAACAAAGTAATGATGATGCTTACAAGAACATAGATGAATCTAAAAGCATTAGGCCAAATGAAAGAATAGAGATACGAATGGATATATAATATGTGATTCAATTCCTATAACATTCTCAAAAAGACAAATGGGAGCAAAGACCAGATCTGTGGCCTTCAACTGTTCAGTATTCTTAAGTCACCTATCACCTGTAATTACTATCAAACGTAAGAGTTTCCAGGGCATCAAGAACCAAACATGAAGAAGAATGAACCCCTGCTTTTATATGATGTTTTCCATTTCTTTTGCTCATATATTGGTTGCCCCTCTTCTCATAGTAACCTCTCACAGATCCTTGAAGATAAAACTCTCTTCTTCTTGTCTGATGCTGGCCTCCCTGTAAGCCTCCCTAGTCAGGCAGTACTACTCTCAGGTCAGGATCTCCATCTTTGTGCCTCACTCCCTACCTCTTTTTTTTTTTAATTTTTATTTATTTATGATAGTCAGAGAGAGAGAGAGAGAGAGAGAGAGGCAGAGACACAGGCAGAGGAAGAAGCAGGCTCCATGCACCGGGAGCCTGATGTGGGATTCGATCCCGGGTCTCCAGGATCGCGCCCTGGGCCAAAGGCAGGCGCCAAACCGCTGCGCCACCCAGGGATCCCCCTCACTCCCTACCTCTTGAACCCGTGTTGCTTTGTTCACACATGTAAGAAGCCAGAGAGCTGCAGAATTGGAACTCTTGGCAACCTCAACCCATGGTTCTTGCAAGTTACCGAACAATTCTAGGGCAAACATCGAGAGATGCAAGTTTTACATCTTTTTCAGAATTTCACACAAGATGAGTTTCCATTCAACTACTGTGAATCCTTGCTTATTGCCCCATACTACCTAGCTCCCTTCCCTTTTCTGTATCCATTGGCGTTCCCTGTATTTTTCAAATCAACTGTGTATACACATTTTTCTTTTAGGTCTCCCTAAACCAAGACAGTACTTAGCACGCATATCCTGTTAACACCAGGCTCTTCTGAAAGCTAAAATTGTGGTATGTGTTCTTCTGAAAGCATTCATCATAAGAACATTAAGTCTCTTGTTTCCTCCTTTTTCACCTTCCAAGTCCCAGAAACAGTTTGTATATAATGGGCACTTGATTGAAAAGTCCTAATTGATTAATCTCAAGCACCTGAAACCGGTTTTCCTGTTTCTCTTTTTAAGAGCCATACTGCTTCATGGAGAGGAAACTAGATTCTCAAAAGATCCAAATGAGAAGCAAACTTGTTTAAAAGGGCATGAAGAATCTAGGGAGAAGGATAGAAAACAGAAAGGAGGATATTAATTCTGGAGACGAATGTCAGCATGAATTGAGATTTTTAGGAACTTAGAAACGTGGTTTCATATACCTGGATTATACCACTCCCTGAACTGGAGTTTTGATGTTGCTTTAGTCTAAATGGTTAGTAGGCAGAGAAAATGCTTTAGCTATCAGGCATCATCCAGACAGATGTTTCCTGTCAGGGACAAATATTTTTGGAGGTACTCTAACACATTTGTGGAAGCAGCTGGCCTGGGTGTGTTTACAATTTGTAATAAACTGGGCAACTTAAAATGTGACATCACGTTAAGGCAGAAAAATGCCATATAATTTTTTTGACTTTCACTGAGAACAGAGAAGAATATGAACATGTCTTTAAACAGTGTTCTTAAAGGGCAATTCACTTCATTTGAATGAAATTAGGTCAAAGATACAAGAGATGTAAATATCAAGATACTTGGCAAGGCAAAATATTGGTGGGGGAGGCTCGGAGGTGAGAAAAGAGTCATTTTCTAGGATTCAGCTGTTTGATCTTGAGGAAATCCATGGGTATTGGACAAGTCTGGTGATATAGTAGTTGTGTGTGTGTGTGTGGGGGGGGTGGAATCCATACTCCTTCAATCTGTCCTGCATAACACTTTTCTAAATTGGATCCTGATTTTAGAACTAAGAAAGTGAACACATGTTTTATGTCACATGGAGATAGGACTTCAAACTGTTTTTGTGTTCTTAAATTTAGGAACTGCTGAGTAGGCACATGGAAATAGAAAAGCAAATCCAAAGAGACACACACTTAATTTTTACAATAATGTTGACCAACTAAATTAAACACTGCTTGTTCAAGCAGTAGACTTGATACTCTTAAGGTCTGTATTAAATGCAGTTTCAGAGAAAAGTCATTTTATGAGTCACCTTTTGTACTCCGTATCATCCCTCATCCCTACTACACACACAAAAGCGTAATTATTAAATACTTTAAATACTGTGTCCTGATGTGTGTTCCTAGGTGTAACAGAAAAATTGATCCATGTTCAAATATGTTTGAGAACATTATTTAAAAAATCAATATTTCCCCTACATAACTTTCTGCTCCTTTAGTAACGTTATATTAGGAGTTGGCAAATTGGCCAGAATGGGCCAAATCCAGCCAATCATCTGTTGTTACAAATGCAGGTTTAGTGGAACACAGTAATACCTATTCGTTGATATATGACCTGTGGCTGCTTTCATGTTACAATGACAGAGCTTGTGACAGAATGTGACAAAGACTTTATGGCCTTTGAAGCTGAAAATATTGTCTGGCTCTTTTTTATAAAAAAAAGTATCTTACCCCTGGGCTTAGAAGATAGTATGTAATACATACTGTGATGTATATAGTATATAATTCTCTTAATCAGTTGAGCATAAAATATTCCTCACACATTTTGTAGCTTTAATGTTTTGTGGAATAGCATATAGAATACAGTATTCTAGTGTTTGCTCAGCTCTTTGTTCTCTATTTTTAAGTGAGATTTGGTCATCCATAAACACAAAACTCTGAGGTTATTTTGAAGAAGTGGGAGGAACATAATGCAGTCCTTGTAATAGAAAATACCCTTGGAGACCTCGCTGGTTTTTCAACAGTAATATAAAATAATAGCTGGTGGTAATTTCTTAGAGATGAAGCCATCAAAAGTATCTTTTAAAAATATTTTTTATACATTCAGTTTATTTGGTTCTCTTGTAGGTTTGCATCGTGATTTTTCATGAGCTGAGCAAAAATTATTCTTTCTGCACAGAGGGATAATAGTTGCTCTCAATGTACTTAAATTACTATTTTTATGTTAGAAGATAAACTTGTAGAATACATGCTTATTTTGATACTTGATCAATTTTACCTTTTAGTTTTATGTCAAATGTTCTGTAAATTAGAATAAATTATGTAAATATAAGTAAAAATTTAACTTTATTTAATAAAATTCAACTGTCATTTTTTAAACGATTTTATTTATTTATTCATGACATACAGAGAGAGAGAGAGGCAGAGACACAGGCAGAGGGAGAAGCAGGCTCCATGCAGGGAGCCCGATGTGGGTCTCCATCCCAGGTCTCCAGGATCACACCCCAGGCTGAAGGTGGCGCTAAACCACTGGGCCACCTGGGCTGCCCTGTGATTTTTAATAGCCTATTAAGGATGAGTTGTCCCTTGTTGAAAACAAAAGGGAAATGCATTGAGGTTTCTCAATATTTTCTTTTTTAAAGTATCATCAAAAAAATAACATTTTAGATAATTAAGAAAAAAAGTCTCACAGTTTTTTAAAAGATTTTTTATTAAATAAATAAAAAAATTCATAATAAATAAATAAATTCATGAGTGTCAGAGAGAGAGAGAGGGAGGGAGGGAGGGAGGGAGGGAGGGAGGGGCAGAGATACAGGCAGAGGGAGGAGAAGCAGGCTCTATCCAGGGAGCCCAACGTGGGACCCCTCGTCTCCAGGATCCACACCCTGGGCCAAAGGCAGCGCCAAACCGCTGAACCACCGGGGCTACCCAGTCTCACAGTTTTTAAGACCTATATATCATTCCTTTTTAAATGGAGGTATAATTGAAATAACATGGTTTCAGGTGTATTATGTAAGGATTTAATATGTATATGTATGGCAAATGATACAATAAGTCCAGTTAACCATCATCATACAGTTTTTTTTTCTTGTGTTGAGAACTTTCAAGAGCCACTCTCCTACTTTTAATTATGCAATACAGTGGTATTAACTATAGCTACCATACTGCATATTACATCTCCATGACTTATTTTATAACTGAAAACATAACTTTTGACCCCCTTTACCCATTTTGCCCCCCAATGTCCACCTCAGGCAGCCATCAATCTATATTCTCTATCCATGAGCTCAGTTTTTGCTGGTTTGTTTAACATTCCACATACGAGTGAGATCATATAATATTTATCTCTGAGTTGCATGTAGCGTAATGCCCTCCAGGTCCAATCATGCATCCATGTTGTTGCAAAGAGCAAGATTTCATTCTTTTTTATGGATGAATAATAACACACACAGACATTTTCTTTATTCAACCATTAGTGGACATTTAGGTTGTTTCTAGGTGTTTGAAATGTGTTTGTCTCATAATGCTCTTCTCATACTAAAGTGTAAATACCTTTGTAGATTAAAAATATCCTTCAATATTTTAATAGGATTATTCACCAGTGCTTATGCATCAAACACTATGTTGTGTGCTTTATATAATTGACATACACATTGAGTTCTAGTGTTAATTCCATTTCACAGATGGGACTATTAAAACTGAGAAAAAAAGTGTACAGTGACCTATAGCTGCCACATGGTACAGCTGGGAATCAGAGGTCTGTGGGACTCTTAACCACAATGTTGCAGCTCCCTCATTACTACTCTATGGGGTGAATATATCATCATCTAATGAATACAGTAACGTTGGACGATTCAGTTCAAAATTTTCTCTGTTACAAATAGGAGTATGTTAAACCTTTGTGATCTCTGAGCACATGCATAAGCTAAGCCAAATTTCTGTTTGGGATTCATAGAAAATACATACTTCTAAGACTTGACAAATACTACTGAATTGTATTCTGAGCGCCATCTACCATTTTTTATAGACTCTTCCTTTGTATTATGCCCAGAGTTAGATATGTTTGATAGGTGGAACAGAACTCTCATTACATTTGTATGTTCTTGATAAGTAATTAGAGTGAGCATACCTTTTGATTCTACCATTTATACTTAAATTTCTCTCTCAATTTTGTTTTCTACTGAGTTATTTTTTTAACTTGATTAGTATGAGGTATTTGTATAATAAGATTATTGTGCTTTTCCCTTGTATATATTTATATAGTTTTTATCTTTTATTTTTTGTACATATTTGTGTTTTTATTTTTTGATGTGTGCAAGTTTTATGTAGTTAAACCCATTAATCACTTTGTTTTATGGAATTTCCTTTTGGTGTCATTATCATAAAATAGTCCCTACTGTTAAATTTCTAAAAAATCCTCTTTTACACTTTACTGCAATGTTTTCATGGGCTCATTACTTACATTAAAATCCTTAATTAACATGTATTTTATCTCCAAAACTGGTTTACATAGAGCTGTTTTTTCCCTAAATGGGTAATATTTATTAAATAATCTCTATGTTCTCCATGGGTAAGAAATGCCATATTTATCATGTACGAACTCTGTTCTGTTATCCTGTTAACAGGATTCTGTTATCCTTTTACTTAATTCTTTATTCATTTAGCAAACATTGTAAACTGATTTAAATATCTCAGGAATTGTAGTTGGACTAGTGAATTTGAAAGAAAAGGAAGCATGTGATTAAAAGGGAGCCTATTACTAGCTAGTATGTTAGACAAATGAGTTCAGGACAGTGTTAATGCTATGATAGAGGTAAACTATGATACAGGTAAGAGGATACCATCTTACTGGTAGTGTGTAAAGAGTTCTAAAGACTTACCAGGAGGATTGATGAACCGTATACATAAAAGATCTTGAACTGAGTGGCAAGATGAAAGTGGCATTTCTGGAAGAAGGAATGGCATATGTCAAGACATGGATGTTTGAAATACCAGTCTTTACTCACAGAGCTACAAATATACATCTGGAGCAATACCTCTGTGGGTGTGAAATGCGTAAGGGAGAGTTAGAGGCAGAACAGGGGCAGGACAGTGAATAATTGTGTTTGCTAAGCACTTTACCCTGAAATTCTGAGGAAGCCACTGAGTTTTCTTTTTCCCCAAGGGGTTTGTATAATAATAACTTTTTAGAAAGGTTAATTTGGGAAGGGGGTGGGGCTCTTGCAGCCATGGCTTCTCTTGGGGGTCCTTGACATTTCCTCCTCTCTGCTCTCTCCCTCTTTGTCTGGCATGGGATGCCTAATCTAGGAGTTAAAGACCTAATTTTGCTGTGTGGCCAGATTTCCGTACTGCTTACTCTTCGTCCTTCAATTATTTCTCTGACTACCTCGTGGTTTAATTCATTTAAATCATCCCAAGTATATCTGAAAGAAGAAGAAAAGAATGAGAACAGACTAAAAAAAAAAAAAAAAAAAAAAAAGAGGCACAGGGTGAAAAGGCCAGCAGATACATAGAAAATGTTCTAAAACCTCACCAGGAAATGACATGGAGAAAACTCTAAGAGCACGTTTATCAGGTGATAGGTGAGACCTGGAAGTTTAAGCAGTGGTCGTGAACTTGGGGCAGATGAAGATTTACTGCTTGAAAATGAGAGTCAGACATCTTTTAATGCATCATGCAGAGCAGCAGCAAAGAGCGGAAACTTGCCTAAGCCTTTAACCAAAATTTCACCATCTGCTGAGTAGCCCATGCAGAAGGAGGATCTTTTTTTTTTTAAGACTTTATTTATTCATGAGACACACACAGAGAGAGGCATAGACATAGGCAGAGGGAGAAGCAGGCTCCCTCCGGGGAGCCTGATGCGGGTCTAGATCCCAAGACCCCGGGATCATGACCTGAGCCAAAGACAGATGCTCAACCACTGAGCCACTCAGGCGCCCCACAGGAGGTGGTTCTTGATTTACCTGAAGAGCCTCTTGAAACAGCCGAACAAGTAGTTGTTGCTCTCCGATGTCCAAGTGGAAGTGTTCTGAGAAGATTTTAAGTCTTGCAATTCACAGTTCTTATTTGACTGGATGATGAAAATTTGATACCACACATATCCCTATATGCCTTTTCCACTTTCTTTCCCAGAAGGCCTCTGGAAGCAGAGGGTCACTGGTCATTACAGGACACAGGAATAACTGTGGATACTGTTCGCAGTGTGGAAGACAGCAGAGCAACTAATTCAATTAAGAGAACTACCTGTTCTCCATAAAATCAGTTATGCCATGACCTCATGGGACAATACGGGATTCACGTTGAAATGATACCATACCTTGATTGAGCTCAAGGTGGTAAACACTTTAACGTTGATATCCTGGGGAATATATAGATGTAAAGGATTATAAAAGGATTGCTCTCTGCATATGATAATTATTGGAATGTGCCGTCTTAAAATGTACCACATGAAAACTATATAAAAATGTGTACAGAAAGGAAATTATTTGTATTGTTTCCTAGCTGACCTCATTTATCACTATGTTGAGAAAGTTCTAGGACTGTTTTCTTCCTCTTCAGTCCACCTTGCCACACTGAACATTTCACAATTCAAACTTTAAGTCTATTAAGTAGGAATGTTTGTTCTGTATTTTTGGGAATTAAAACTTAAAGGTATTTCAAAGGTCTTTAATGCTTTAAAGTTCTTTTTGATATCTGATAAAGGGTTAGTATCCAAAATATATAAAGAGCTTATACATCTCAACACTCCAAAACCAAATAATCCAATTAAAAATGGATAGAAGACATGAACAGATATTTCTTCAAAGACCTACATACAGATGGCCAACAGACACATGAAAATATGCTCATCATCACTCATCATCAGCGAAATACAATCAAACCTACAATGGCATATCACCTCACACCTGTCAGAATGGCTAAAATCAACAACATAAACAACAGTGTGGGCAAGAATGTGGAGGAAAATAAACCCCCTTGCACTGTTGGTGGGGATGCAAACTGGTGCAGCCACTCTGAAAACCAGTTTGGAGATTCCTCAGAACGTTAAAAATAGAACTACCCTCTGATCCAGGAATTGAACTACTAGGTATTTACCCACACAATACAAGAATACTAATTCAAAGGAACACATGGGCCCCTACGTTTAAAGCAGCATTATAGTAGCCAAGGTATGAAAATAGCTGGTGTCCATCAATTGATGAGTGTATAAAGAATGTGTATGTGTGTGTGTGTGTGTACACATTGGAATATTATTTAGCCCTAAAAAATGACATCTTACCATTTGCAACAATATGAATGGAGCTAGAGAGTATAATGTTATGCAATATAAGTCAGAGAAAGACAACATGATTTCATTCGTGGGATTTAAGGAACAAGACAAACTAGCAAAGGGAAAAAGGCAAACTAAGAAACAGACTCTTAACTATAGGGAACAAGCTGATGGTTACCAGATGAGAGGTGGGGGAATGGATAAAATAGATGATGGCAATTAAAGAGTGTACTTGGTGTGATGACCCCTGGATGATTCAAATAAAGTTTTTTTAAAAAAATTAATTTGGTAGTAGAATGGAGGATGGACTGTAAGGGTCTAGTTTGTATATACTGTCTTAGGAAGTATGTTAGGATTGTTGAGAAACAGAACCACTAGTATATTTTATGTCTATATTAGTGCTTCACACATAAAACCCTTGCTTGCTTTCTTATCACCTTCCTTCATTTCCGTGAAAAAAATATAAAGTCTATTATAGAGACTTGGCACTGTTCTATATCTGGTAGATCAGTAGTAAAGAACAACAAAAACAGAAACCCATGTTGTTAGGAAGCTTGCATTCATATAGAGTAAGGCAGACATTTGCAAAAAAAATAGAGATGGTATCTCAAGTACTGATAAGTACTCATAGAGAAAAATAAGGCATGTTGGGTGCAAAGGGGTTCCACGGTGATGAGGGTCCTATAAATTTTAGAGAAGCTCCATTTCAGAAAGGTTTTGTTCAGATACTGATGTGAGCAAATACCTGATGGCAGTGAAATAAGGAGTTGTGCAGAGATTAGATGGGAGAGCATTCTATGTAGAGGGAACAGCAAGTGAAAGAAGAATCTATTGGAAGAACAAGCTTGGTGGGTTCAAGGAGCAACAAGAAGGTCCTTGTTCTTGTACAGTGAGGCAAGGGGAAGAAATGACAGGAGGAGGTGATAGAGGGCCAGGTACTTTAGGGCTTTGGGTGGACATTGTAAAGATTTTGACTTGTTTTGATTCAATGAGGAAATCATTGGAGAGTTTAAGGAGTGACATGATCAGCCTTGGTTTTTCAGGAATAACCCTGGAAACTTGGTTAAGATGAAAAGGGACAAGGGAAGAATCAGGAAGTGTAGTTAGATGGCTGTTTTTGAAACCAGACAATCCCTGATGGTAGCCTAGAAGAGGGTAGTAATAATGGAGCTAGGGAAGACTTTTTTTAGAGTTGAGCTATACTTTTCTAGTATGTGAATAGTTAGTAGTAGCTGAGCACAGCTTTTCCCTATAGAATTCAGGATCCATGCTTTAAGATACCAGTTTGGCACTGAGTAGGTTTTTGGCTGATTTTCTCAGTTCATCAATATATTATCAATTATTTAGAATGCTGTAGGTCTTCCAATCACATGAATCATAATCAATTGAGTCATAGCAAACATTTGTGCTTTCAGTACATCTGAAAACTCTGAAGTTAAACAGTACCTGGAAAAGGTACAAAACTATAGCTACCTTGTAGGTGCCAAATACGTCAATGAAAATTCCTAGCTCTTCCTAGAGCAGATTGACAAGTGAATTCATATGGAGCTCCTTTTGGTGTTTGAGTTCCTGGGTAGGAATCAGTGAGATCAAGGAGCTCTTATGACAAGACAGCACTCAACACCCAAACCAGACCTCTCATTTTGAGTGGGACCCAACATCCTGCCTCCACTTGTCTGATTTTACAAATATACTATTGATCTCTCAAGCAGGCCCAACTCAACAGTCTTCTCTATACCTTCTTTTTTTTTTTTCCAGCTTTGTTGAGATATAATGGGAATGTAATATTGTGCATTGTGTAAGTTATACACTGTTTTGATTTGAAGCCTCTATATGTTGCAAAGGCCAGTTTGGTTATGTTCTTTCTTACTGGAAGTCTTCCTCTGCATCACATTTAATCCCTATGCTTACTTTGAGTTACACATCATTTTGTTTTCTTTCTTAGAGTATTCAACAGTAATGTACAAAATAATTTTTATGTGCCAGATGTGAAAGATACATAGAGGTCATGTTTCCTTTCCTTCCAATGCTTTTGGAGTGTGGTAGAAATACTTGCAAGGACATAAACTTTCAAAAGAAAGTCATAAACACAATGATGAAGATACCCAGAGTGTTCTATTGGAAAATCAAGGGCAGAAACCTAGCCTGACCTGAGGAGGAGTGGAGGGGCATCAGATTGTTGCTGGGAGAATTATAATCTAATCAGAGATAGAAGTGATAAACAGGAGGTAGGCGTATTGTGGTTGAGATGATTGTGGTGTGAATCCCCTTGGTAGTCCCGTTACAGCTCAGGATACTCCTCTAAGAAAAATATATTTAAGTGCATAAAATAAAATACAAAGGACTATTAAATTATACAGTAGTAGAATATTAAGCCCTTTTGCAGTGATGTGTGTTTTTATTGTATTATATAACTGTCTAGCCACTCAGATTTAATAACTCATAATTTTGTAGCCTAGACTATGTATTATATCTATGAAGTTGATAATGGTAAAGTTGCAGTCACTGCTGCTACTACTACGAAAGCATGTTGTCTATATTCATAATTGAAGTGTTAGAGGTTAATATAAATGTACATTTTTATCCCCATGGAAGTTTACAGATCCCTCCCTTGAGACTTGTATCCAGCTTTATGTAGAATTTACATAATAGATTTTAGGTAAGGTAGGTTGCAGGTGAGCAGAGAGAAAGTAATCTGAAGTTAGTCCTGCAGGGTGATGATGAAGCCCTAAAGGTTTTCCAGCCACTCTAGCATACGAAGCTCTCTCCTGTCATTCATTTTTTTTTTTTCTTTAACTTGCCCTACAGGATTTAAGATTGATGTCATGATGGGCTCTCTAATTTCTCATCCAATTTTTAGGACTTACCTTGTTAATAAAACGGTAATATTAAACCCTTGCTTGCTACTTGAAGTGTGGTTTAGGGACTTGTAGCCTTGGCATCACCAGTTTATTGGAAGTGCAGAATCTTAGGCGTTGTTCCAAATCTATGGAATCAGAATATGAAATATGATAAGATCACCATTGATTTTTATGGACATTGAGAAGCCCTGGTCTGAGGGACAGGGTTTCTGAATTAGAGACCATTTGCGTCCTCATAAGACTCTTAGAAAGTTCAGTCACATAAGCTTTCAATACACAGTTCGTTTGACAATTAAACCAAAATTACAGTCATTTTATGTAGAAAGTGCAAACTTTCCTCTCAGATTTAGAAGTAAAGGGTGCATAAATCACATTAACAATCCTAAAGTGATCTTTAAAGCAGTGGATGATTTTTCTGGGTCAATGTATCACTTTGAGCAAATAGACTTACCATAAATGGCCTTCCGTTTGAACAGACACCTTAAAACCATGTATCTCTCACTTGGCATGAAGTCTTACTGCAAATGTGTGTATCCTACCTACATTATGATAACAGATCATAAATTAAGAGCATGCAGTTTCTCATTTCTTTATGGTTGTGAGACATATCGTTCACATAAACTTTTAATCATTCAATAAAATGAGTGGCTGGAGAAGGCATATGCAATAATACTTCATCATGGCATTCAGTCCCTGGCAGTGGCTTTGGATTCTTCTGAAATGTTTTATTAGGTGTTTCAGTGATAGGGAAGTAAAGAGTGACCATGGACTTGTGGCTTTTAAAGATTGCTGAATATTTCTAATAATACATTTCATGAAGTGTGTGATTCCTGATTCCTGAATTATAAGGTAAAGTAAGATGAACTGTGTTTGGGACAAAATATTGTCATTTAATGTCACCTGCTCTGTATGAAAGTCACTGGAGCTTGGTTGGTTGGGCTGGGGCTTTGAGCAGGTACAGAAGAGGCAGAAATTGAGCTGATGAAATGGTGAGAACTGGAGGTTGCTTAGAGAGAGCTAAATGGGGCACCTGGGTGGCTCAGCGGTTTAGCACCTGCCTTCGGCCCAGGGTGTGATCCTGGGGTCCCGGGATCAAGTTCCACGTCGGGCTCCCTGCATGGAGCCTGCTTCTCCCTCTGCCTGTGCCTCTGCCCTTCCCTCTCTCTCTGTGTCTCTCATGAATGAATAAATAAATCTTTAAAAACACAGCTAAATGTCTCCCCTGTAATATATAGCTTTGTTAATCTTTGAGTTGTATAGAATTACTAAAGATAGAAGTCTCTTGATATTCTCTAAGATAGTGAATTTGAAATTTTCTCTTGTATTTAGAAGTATTCAGTGACTGTCAAAAAACCTTCAGATAGTTGCAATCTTTAATATTTCTTTGGCTAAGAAAAAAAATTTAAAAAGGTGGGAAAATATTTTATAGTGAGAATTGGTGTTCTTAGAAAAATAACATATACCAAAAGACAAATGCATTCAGCTCTTCCTGATAAAAAAATAATAATAAATTCACAAGAATGGTGGAAAAAATCTATACATTTCACTTACAAGCTCTAAAAAATTGTATCTGCGAAAAGCTTGCAGTTTTACTACATTAACTGAAAAATATTGTATGTTATCACTTGATTTTTAAAAAATCTAGTTTTCAGATTAGCTCTTTGCATAAATGTGAAGAATTTTATTGCACACATAAATCATGTGGATTTTTTTTCATTTTATGTGTATATAGGAAAACAGTAACTTTCAAGTGCTTACTTACAATATTTTGCATTGTGAATATGCCTTAGTAACCATGGATGGATATACCATTATAAAAGAATATCAGTTTACCTTTTATATATATTTAAAATATTTTATCTACTTATTTGAGAAAAGGGGTGGAGGAAGGAGAGAGTTCAAGCAGGGGGAGAGGCTGAGCAGGTAGTCCAAAGTAGGGTTTGATCCCAACACCCTGGAATCATGAACACAACCACTGACTGGGCTACGCAGGCACCCCCCCCCCCGTTTTATATCTTGATTTCTTTCTTTTCTTTCTTTTTTCTTTCTTTCTTACAGAAAGGTACAATTTGTTATGATGCAGTGATATACTTTTCCTTTTCGGGGGAGGAGATGCAGTGTAGCTTTCAATTTCCAAAAAATCCAATTAACTAAATTTTACCAGATTTCTTTAGAGCATGATCATCTCAGTACATTATTTAAATAATTTAAGGTACTCTGTAGTTAGAATATAATCCATTTGAGTTCAAATATTTAAATACATTATAAGGAGGAGGCATCATTTTATTCTTGGAAGTTTCTCTTTTTTTAAAGCTCTTATTTAAATTCAGAAGCAAACAGTGTAATACCAGTTTCAGGGAAACTAATATAGTGATTCAACACTTCCATACAGTATCTGGTTTTCATCACAGCCAGTGCCTCCCTTAATCCCCATCACCTGTTTCACCCAGCCCCCCACCCCACCTCCCCTCTGACAAGCATCAGTTTGTTCTCTGTAGTTAAGAGTCTGTTTCTTGGTTTGCCTCTCTTTTTTATCCCCTTTCCTCATTTGTTTTGTGTCCTGAATTCCACGTGAGTGAAATCGTGTAGTATTTGTCTTCCTCTGATGGAATTATTTTGCTTAACATAGTACTGTGGCTCCATCCATGTCCTTGCAAATGTCAAGATTTCTTCTTTTTTATAGCTAAGCAATATTCCAGTGTGTGTGTGTATGTGTACACACCTTTAACCATTCATCAGTTGATTGACACTTAGGCTGTTTCCATAATGTGGCTGTTGTAGATAATGCTGTTGTAAACATTAGAGTGCATGTATCCCTTTGAACTATTATTTTTGTGTTCTTTGCATAAATATTCAAGAGTGCAATTACTGGATCATAAAGTAGTTTTATTTTTGACTTTTTGGAGAACCTCCATACTGTTTTCCAGGCTGGCTGCCCCAGTTTGCATTCCCACCAACAGTGTAAGAGGGTTTTTCTTTTTCTGCATCCTAACACCTGTTGTTTCTTGTGTTGTTGCTTATAACTGTTCTGACAGATATAAGGTGATAGCTCCTTGTAGTTTTGATTTGTATTTCCCTTATCATCAGTAATGTTGAGCATTTTCCATGCATCTCTTAGCCATCAATAGGTCATCTTTGGAGAAATGCCTATTCATGTCCTCTGCCTGTTTTTCAGTTGGATTATTTTTTTGTGTTAATTTTTTTAAGTTATTTATAGATTCTGGATATTAACCCTTTATCATATATGTCATGGGCAAATATCTCCTCCCATTCTGTAGGATGCTTTTCAGTTTTGTTGATTCCTTCCTTTGCTGTGCAGAAGCTTTCTATTTTGGTGTAGTCCCAATACCTTATTTTTGCTTTTGCTTCCCTTGCTTCAGTAGACATGTCTAGAAAGAAGTTGCTATGGCCAATGTCAGAGAGGTTACTGCCTGTGTTCTCTAGGATTTTTATGGTTTCAGGTCTCCCATTTAAGTCTTTCATCCATTTTGAATTTATTTTTTGTATGGTGTAAGAAAGTGGTCCAGTTTCCTTCTTTTGCATGTGGCTGTCTAGTTTTCCCAGCACCATTTGTTGAGGAGACTGTCATTTTTCCATTGGATATTTTTTTCCTGCTTTGTCAAAGATGAGTTGACCATATAGCTGTGGGTCATTTCTCAATTTTCTTTCCTGATCAAAGGATCTATGTATCTATTTTCATGCCAGGACCAGACTTTTTTTGGTTCATTTCAGCTTTGTACTGTATCTTAACGTTGTGATGACTCCAGCTTTGCTTTTTTAAGGTTGCTTTGGCTATTGAGGGTCTCCAGTTGCTCCATATAAATTTTGGGGTGGCTTGTTCTGGTGCCATGAAAAATGCTTGTGGTATTTTGATAGGATTCATGTTAATTGTATAGATTTTTGGGGTAGTATGGACATTTTGTCAATATTTGTTCTTCCAATCCATAAACATGGAATATCTTTCCATTTGTTTGTGTTCTCTTCAGTTTATTTCATCAGTGTTTGATAGTTTTCAGAGTACAGGTCTTTGACCTCTTTGGTTAGGTTTATTCCTAGGTATCTTAATGTTTTTGGTGCAATTTTAAAGAGGATTGTTTCCTTCATTTCTCTTTTTGCTGCTTCGTTGGTGTATCGAAATGCAACAGATTTCTGTACGTTGATTTTTGTATCCCCCACCTTTATTGAATTCACTTATCAGCTTTGGCAGTTTTCTGGTGGAGTCTTAGGGGTTTTTGTGATATAGTGTGTGTGTGTGTGTGTGTGTAATCTACTAATAGCAAAGTTCTACTTATGATTTGGATGCCTTTTGTTTTTGTTGTTGGATTGCTGTGGCTAGAAATTCTAGCATTATGTCAAATATACGTGCTGAGAGTGGACATCCTTGTCTTGTTTGTGACATAAAGGAAAGGCTCTCAGCGTTTGCCCATTGAGGATGGTGTTCTCTTTGGGTTTCTTTTTAAGATAAATCAAAAACAAAAAGGGATTAGTCCATGGCAATCCAGTCAGCTATGCTGAAAATGAAATGTCTATCTCCTGATGGTAAAAGCATATTAAGTAGATGAGTGCTCTTCTAAAATAGTTACTAGAATAATAATGTCAGAAGAATTCCAAAATGAACGTCTCTGTAAAAAAAAAGTTTTATAGAGAACGTTTGTTAGCTTATGAGCTGCTGCAGATGGGCACAATCCTTGTTTTGAGCACGTACAGTGCTGGTACTCATTAGTATTTTTTAACACTATTATTAAGGTGTGACTTACATGCCATAAAATATATTCACTTGTGTACAATTCAGTGATTTTTTTACTAAGATGACCAAGTTATATAACCATCAATGCTATAAAGATTTTTGAAAAAAATACTGCCATCGTTAATGGTACACTGTATGTTTAGTACCTGGAATTTAAATAAAAGGAAAAAGGAAAATAAAATATTAAAAGGAAATAAAATATTTCTGTCACCCCATTAAGGTGTCTCATGCCAGTTTATAGTTAATCCCCTTTCCCACCCTAAGTCGTGGGCAGTCACTAAAGTACTTACTATCTCTACAGACTTGCCATTTTTTTTAAATGTGTCCTATAAGTGAATTCATGAAATAATGTGGTCTTCAGTGGCTGGCTGTTTTCACTTAGCATGATTTCAAGTTTCCTTATGGTGTAGCATGTGCCTGTACTTCATTCTTTTTATGGTGAACAGTCTCTCACCACATGGATATAACTCCGTTTTGCTTATCCATTCACCAGTCAATGGGTGCTTAGGTTGGTTTGTTTTCTTAGTTGTTAGGAAGAATGCTGCTATTACTAGTATTTAAAGAGATTTGGCTGTGGTGGTGGCTACTGGCAGGAGCTGAGAACACCTGTTAATAATGATGCTACTGAATATAAAGAGGGGGAAGCACTTTGGTAAGCATTAAGAAGTATAAGGATTAAAAAAAAAGAAGTATAAGGATTGAGTACAGGGTAGTAAGAATAGAAAAGAAGAATACACCTGGTTAATGGTAGTTACTGAAGGTTTACTTTTGTGCTTGGAAAAATGCCAATCGATACATTATTTCAAAAAATATTTATTAGAAAAAATATTTATTAGGTACCTTCTCTATGTCAGATACCGAGCTTAGAAATTATGGCAGGATATAGGATGCAGAGAAATGATCAAACTAGCAAAAACAAATCCAAATGCTGTACCTAGGAACCGGAGGAGAATTTTTTAAGGGAAACCCTGCTGACAAGTTAAAAAAATTAATGGAAGCAAATTAGTCATATTTTACTTGCAGGATAGCTTCTGATAGGTTTTCCCCCCTTTCAGAAAATGTGTGCTCCTCGGAATTTGGGTAAGTAGCGACTTGAGGTCCCTAGGGAGTTGCTTTTACAGGAATGGTTCATGTAGATCCTGTAATACAGTTGTCAATTCTGTTATTTACAATAAAGCAATCCTAAAATGTGCTCTAATGCTTATTTAATCAAGTTATCAGGCAGCTTGTGTTACCTTGTAGGTTTTAAATATGACTCTTTCTTCCTAATATGAAAAAAGCCAAATGCCTATCCCAATAATAGAATGTGATAATGTACTTTATTGATGATTTGATTTTCAGATGATTCATTAAGCTCTTCAGGTTACTTTGTAGCTAAGCAACAGGCCTATAGAAAGACACCTGATTTACTCAAGAGAGGAAAATATGAATGCATGCTCTGATCTTTATGATGTTCTGAAATTACATTGAACTTTCCAGAATGGTTTCCTTCAAAATGCATCCTATAGAACACCAGGTCCATTAATTGTCCACATAGAAGTTAAGTAAGTTTGGAACGTGTTGCGTAGTATACCCACTCTATTGGAAATTCACAGTGTTTATAAAGGTTCTGAGAAATGCTGCTAGGAGGAAGCATGTAAAACTGATTATTTCTCAGTGTTTTCCAAGTATGTCTTAAAACACAGCTCTATTTTTACATATACCAATAAATATCTTGTGGAATTAGTAACCTGTGGAAGACCCAGGGTAATTACTGGTTTAGATGATGAAGTATTAGAAGAACATAATACAGCATGAATGTTATTCCTGGGTCTGTTAAAAGATCTGTGGAGATGAAAGGAGGAGAAATGGGGAGAAATCATATCCCTTCTATTGATGAACAAGCAGGGAAAGCCAGGGCAGTTTGGGTCCCCTGTGTAATCATCTGTGAGTTCAGAAAGAATAGCTTTGGAATCTGCTTAATTTCTTACATTTATATTTCCCCATTTGGGAAAAGATTCTTTATTGACTAGAGTATTAATCTCTTACTGCTGGAATTGTGCTGTGATTTTTAATCCCGACTACTTAATCTTCTAGTTGTGAGACTTTGAACAAGTCATTTGATCATCTAATCCTGTATTTACTCATCTGTAACATGAACATGCTGGGGATGCATACCTCATCGGGCTGTTGTGAGAGTCCAATGAGATAATGATTGACTCAGAATGGTACCTGATACATAGTGAGTTCTCAAATATTTATAGCTGTCATTATGCTCTTTCATAGAAATGGCCACACATTCTGTTTACAGTGATTAAGTGTATCACCTGTGGTCTTTGTTGAAATTCATGTTAAGACCTATCCTGCCTTGAAAACAGAAAACCAAACAAAAATAAATACATTCATATCTGTTAACATGTCATAGAGATATTTATTCCTTTATAAACTAAATTGATTTTTCTTTGCCCTTATCATACTCACTGTATACTCCCCACCCCACACCCACTCCATTCTTCCACCTAAGTAGTGAGCTCTTTCAGTCCAGGGAACAAGTCTTAAGCAACTTTGAAACAATAGGTAGCATAATCCCCAGTATGTAAGAGGTGCTTACCATATATCTTTTTTTTAAAGATTTTATTTTATTTTTTTTTTGAGAGAGAACAGGAGTGGCAGGGAGGGGCAGAGAGGGAGAGAGAGAGAGAGAGAGAGAAGGGAGGGAGGGAGGGAGAGACAGAGAGAGAGAGAGAGAGAGAGAGAGAGAGAGAAGCAGACTCTCCACTGACCAGGAAACCTGATGGGAGGCTTGATGCCAGGACCCTGGGATTATGACCTGAGCCAAAGGCAGAGGCTAACTGACTGAGCACCCCACCCCCTGGCGCTCCTCACCACGTATAAATCACAGTTGGGGAGGAGGGAGAGGAGATGAAATGTGCAAAGCTACTGTTCTTAAGTTTTTAATCTGGTGTTCTTGTCAACAGTTGTCAAAAGAATTAAAGTAACCCCATTTCTGTGTCTCTTGTTTGGGGAAAAGAGTAGTAGTAGTAGATATTATCCTGAAAGAAGTATAACTATAATACATAGAATGCCACCTTTAGGCTGACATCTCATCAGAGTAATTGAGGTGGCAAAGTTCCTAGTGATACAAACAGGGAAGCTAATGAACCAAAGTGATTTTTCTGCTGTTTTCTTGAAGTATAAAATTGGAGGCCATGTACTGTGCATCTTGTGATCTTAATATCTATGGTGATTTTCTTGGATACAAGCTTTCTATAATTTTTTGTATATAATAATAGCAATAAAAGTGATAACGGTTATGGTTTATCATAACCAGAATACCTGGCTGGCCACTTGAGAATGCATTAATCCAGTGAAGGATATTGCTGCTTTGGGTAACAATACTTTGCTTTGCGGACTAAGCAACTCTCCTTTTTCAGCAAATCTATTAGTGTTCTTCCTTAGAGATAAAATTTATGTTAGAACACTTGCATAAGAATAATAAATAGATTATGAGGAGTTCTTCCTGTATGCCAACAATTCGCCAAGTGCTTTATATGCATAGCCTTAATCAATGCCTAAATACCTTAAAAGACAAATATTACTCCATTTTTTAGATTAAGTAATAGAAATAACTCCTCCAAAGTCACCCAGATATAAGTGACAAAGCTACAATCTGAATCTGTATCTGTCTAAACAAATACCACTGATGCACTCGACTGTATTTCAGTTACTATTCAAATAAGCAAAATTCTAACATGGAGAGATTGCTGGGTAGAATGAGGCACAGAAGGCATAGGGTCTCTGCAAGGCTTCAAAGTCTGTCTTTGCGACCTTGGAATAGTAGCCCAGGCATTCTGAGCTCAATTTCTATACTTATAAATTGGAGGTAATATAATCTATCTTGTATATCGAATAAGGCTGTTAGAAAAGAAGCTAACAATTCTACGTATACGGATGTGCATTTTATATTTGAAACTGTCAAAATTTGTTTTTAAACCCTCTTTTACTGCTGTACCTCTGCTCTCTGCCAAATGAAGGAAGTTTCAAGGAAGATTAATGCTCATAGTAATAGATGCTTAATATTTAATGAGCGGTTCTTATGTGCCTGGCAATATCGTAATCATCTCAACAGCCAATTTAAGTTGCTCTATTTACCAGGTAAGAAAATAGGGGACATTAAGAGAGAAGGTAACAAACCCTGAGTAGCAAGATAGTAAGGGTATGATAGCAACCCAGGCAATACAGGGCAGTTTTTGACCAGACACTCTACTGCCAGTCTAGATAAAGTTGGTTATGTGTTAGATTGGTTTGATGTTTGTAATCAAGGTACTCTTACGTAAGTCCTACTACTAAGATTCTGTAGTTCTTGACCTCCACGGAAGGCCAGACTTTCTTGGGAAAGATGAGATTTTTTTTTTTCCACATGCAGTTACTTCAAAAACTATTTGTTGAAATTAATTTTAGAAAGGTAAATATGTACTGAATAAAAATGAATGTTATCCAACGTGGAGGCACACGGAGCAAAATTGAAATGCATATCAAATAAACCTTGTGGCTCTCATAACTGAGACTGTAATCACTACTTTTGTTTTAAATTTACTGTTACTGTCCCTCTATTTCCCCTCAGGTAACTGTAACACTGTCTACCCAGTACACCAAACAAGGAAACAGAGAACTCTCTTAAGTTTACTTCTCTCTTCCCTCACCTTTGCCCCTCAGATTGCCAACAAATCTTACTCTAATGCTCTTAATGAAATGAGTCCCAAATCTGGCTTATTGGTACTATGTTCTCTGTAGCTGTCACTCAGAAAACGATATAAACTTCCTAAATGGATTCCAGCCTCCAGATTCTCATATTACCTTTACCAGTTTCATGAGGGTTACTATCCCCAAAGCAGACAAACTCTCCACCTCTGCTTCAATATCTCTTTCTAGTCTACTGTTGTCAGGATAAAATCCAAACTCCATATCATGGCATGCAAAGTTTTTTTGTATTCCAGTCAGATTTTTCTCAAATTCTTTTACAGCATCCTTCACAAATCTCATGGTCATGAATATGTCCTCCTTGTCTGAACACTGTGCCTCTGAACACCTGCCTCTAAACATCTATTCTGCACTTCTCTCTGTCTATAATTCCTTTCTCTCTCTGGCAAGCTCCAGTTTATCTTGTAACACCAAATTCAAACTTTTCCACCTCTGAAAGCTTTACCTAGGGTACAAGAAAAGGTTTTTCCTTAACCTGATCTGTCCCAGGCAGAGAGATGGTCACACTCTCTTCTGAGCTTCATGGCATTATATTTTTATATATACTTTTTATTTTAGAGTAATTTTAGATATTTAGAAAACTTAAAAAGCTAGTACAGAGAGTTCCCATATACCCCATATTCACTTTCCTCTGTTAATTTTTTTCATTAGTGGGGTACACTTGTCACAAATAACAGGACACTGAGCATTATTATTATTATTCACTAAAGTCCACATTTTATTCAGGTTTTCTCGGTTGTTGGCCATTTGACTTTTGTTGTTGTTGTTTCAGGATTTTATATAAGATGCCACGTTACATTTAATTCTTAGATCTCCTTAAACTTCTCTTGGCTGTGGCAGTTTCTCAGACTTGGCTTATGTTTTATTTTCTTGACAACTTTGAAAAGTACTAGTCGGGTAGATGTTTTGTAGAATTTTCCTAAATTAGGATTTGTCTGTTGCTTTTGAGGCTAGGATCATGGGCTTTTAGAGACATATCCCCGAGGTAAAGTGCCATTCTCATCACATAATATCAAGGGTACCTTCTGTCATCATGACTTAGTGCTATTGATGTTGACCGTGATTAGCTTGCTGAGGTAGTGCTTGTCCAGTTTCTCTATTGCAAAGTGACTCTTTTTACCCTTTTCCATACTGTCCTCTTGGAGAGGAAATTATCGTGAGCACCTCACACTAACAGAGTGAGGAATTATGTTCCACCTCCTTAAAGATGAAGTGCACATAAATTTTTGGAGTTCTGCATGCGATATTACTCTATTCTCCATTTATTTATTCAGTCATTGATATAATTTTTGAAGTCATGGATGTATGTTATGTACTTGTTTATACATTTGACTCTTGAACAACATGGATTTGAACTGAGTGGTTTCATTTTTTTAAAGATTTTAGTTATTCATGAGAGACACACACACACACACAGAGAGAGAGAGAGAGAGAGAGAGAGAGGGAGGGAGAGAGAGAGAGAGAGAGAGAGAGAGAGAGAGAGAGAAAGAGGCAGAGACATAGGCAGAGGGAGAAGCAGGCTCCATGCATGGAGCCTGATGTGGGACTCAATCCCAGGACTCCAGGATCACAACCTGAGCCAAAGGCAGACGCTTAACTGCTGAGCCATCTAGGTGTCCCAGGTTTCATTTTTATGGAGATTTATATATATGTATAAATACAATACTGTAAGTGTATTTTTTCTTATGATTTTCTTAATATTTTCTCTAGTTTATTGTAATAAAACAGTATAAATACATAAAATATACAAAATACTTGTTAACTAACACTTCATGTTATTTTCAAAGCTTCCTATCAACAGGAGGCTATTAGTAGTAAAGTTTCTGGGGAGTCAAAAGTTACATGTAGAATTCCTACTGTGGGGGGAGTCATTATTCAAGAGTCAACTGTGATCTAATATATATTTCTATTACCCAGGTTATTCAAGTTTTGGCTCTTGGCTGTTCTTTACTTGGTTCCTGTGTCCTTTTCACATGCCCATATCTGTGCATGTTCATGTGTGTGTGTGTGGGGGGGGGGCAACACGTTTTTACCTTTTGTTTCCAGGCTCATCTTAAATATTCCCCACCTCAGTCATACCTAGATGAAGCCATTTCCCCAAGAGACCCTTGTTCCCTTTATTGAAGAAAGGCATTTGAAATCAGGTTCTGGATACTGGGACCCAATAGTATAACTACATTTCTATTATGTAGCCCACATCAAATTAATTTTATTTTTCTCTCCCATTAGGCTGATATCTACAATGTTCATATTATCTTACACAAGAATAAATCCTTTAAAGTTTGTAACCTTGTATTCTTATTTGATGGATTTATTTTCTGTATGATTAGATTATAAAATCTAATGTTGAAATATTTCATATATGTCTTACAGGGCCCTGCATCAGTCAGTTATGTTTTATGATTCTGGGGCTGAATTTTGTGCTTTTACTTTTTTCAGATTCTTTTCTTGCAGCAAAATTCATCTTTTCTGTGCTTACCTCTTCTAATTGCAGATGTAACAGATTGAAACTGAAACTTTCACAAGGGACTAGTCCTTTGAACTATAGCCTGGCACGTAATATCCTGTCACTTTGTTATGGTGTAAAGAATCCAGAATAGGACTATGATTCATTTTTTAAAAATATTTTATTTATTTATTCATGAGTGACACAGAGAGAGGCAGAGACATAGGCAGAGGGAGAAACAAGCTCCCTCTGAGGAGCCTGATACAAGACTCAATCCCAGGACCCTGAGATCATGCCCTGAGCTGAATGCAGATACTAAACCACTGAGCTACCCAGGCATTCCAGGACTACAATTCATTTTAATATAAATCACCCATTTGTTCATTAATACTCATCACTTGAGAACTTGACTCATGAAAAGAAGGGATATAGTAGTTCACAGAACTGGAAAGAAAATTCAGTTAAGGCTGGATACGGTGCATCAAATGATATGAAAAGTCTATGTGTGTCTCATCTTTACTCACGCTGATTCTCTTTGTACCTTGTCATTTCTTCTCCTGCCTCCCATTATATTCTATAACTCTCTAATACATCAGATTCCCTCTTGTACTATAGCCGTATTTCTACTAATACTATTCAACGACTAAACAGCTCTCTGAGGGCATATTGGGTATTTCTGGTTTATTGGTGTATCTTCCTTGAAGTTGCAAAAACTACTTTTAGCATCTGTGTAATTTCCATTTTTTTTTTTAACTTTCAAAGAGAAAAGTACCTCTCAAAACAAATAAGCCCCGACCCTTATTAAGTTATTCCCTCCCCCCTCGGCCTCCTACCCCTGCCAGAAATCAGTGAGTATATCCAAGGTGTTGCATACCCTGGTCAGAGTGGGCCATTTGGATATCATGTAGTTGAATGCACCCAAGCCATACTGTATTGTATGGTATTGACAGCTGATTCAAGTCACTATACTATGCAAATTTTTGGTTAGGTTTGATAGCTCATTTTAGTTGGTGCATCCATGTTGTTTTCTATGACAAACTTCGAAATAAAGTATTTGTAATTCTTTTTTTTTCTTGTAGCACAGACTATTTACAACATAAACTAAAATCTGTTTTCTATGGCTTTGAAACAAATTTTCATCCTAAAACTTGGCTTCAAGGCAACATTGATTTCTTGTACCCCTGCAGGGTTTAGCTCTTCTAAGGTGGAATCATTTGGGTTGCTCTGCTCCTTTTAAGTGGGTTTCTTCACCAATCTGAAGGTCAATTGGCTATCGTTCTAACTAGGGTGGCCTTGATGATTTGGATGATATAGTTCTCTGATCTTCTAGCAAGTAGGCCTGGACATGTTTCAAGTCAATGTGTAAAGATACAAGAGAGAGCAAGCCCCATGTGCAAGTTTGTTTTAAGCTTCTGCTTATACCATGTTTGTTACCATACAGTTTGTCAAAATAAGTCTCATAGTTGAGTGGAAGGTCAATTGACAGTGCATGTTATCCTGCTCATGATTGCAGGGAAATGCAAAGTTGCACATATCAAGTGGTGTGGGTATAGGGAAGAGGTAATGAATCTTGGATACTCCTAGAATCTACTGCAACCAGGTGATGTAGAAATGGAATAAAGAATTAGATCCATGATATGCCTTCAGAGAGCTGATTGTTGATCAGGGAAGTAATATAAATATTACAGGAAAAAATATAATGTATCATTAAAGTAACAAAGCAAAATTGGAGAAAAATTATGCTTAATTGGAAACAAAGACTTCAGAAGAAAATGACACATTTGAGTTTATTTGTAGTTACACAATCCTAAATTGGATGAATAATGTAAAAATATTTCCATCTTTGGAATACTAATCCCTTTAAATGCAAGAACTTGAGAATTTGGCTTGATGTATTTTACTTCTGTATCTTTAAAAAGTAAATTAACCTAAATGCTAGTAGAGCTTCTGTAGTTGATAAAATATTCTTAGAAAAAAAATAACCTTTAGATGTACCATTTCAGGGGATCCCTGGGTGGCTCAGTGGTTTGGCGCCTGCCTTTGGCCCAGGGCGCGATCCTGGAGACCCGGGATCTAATCCCACGTCGGGCTCCAGGTGCATGGAGCCTGCTTCTCCCTCTGCCTATGTCTCTGCCTCTCTCTTTCTCTCTGTGTGACTATCATAAATTAAAAAAAAATTTTAGATGTACCATTTCATAGTTTGTTATTACCTATTTGTAACATTAGTAATAAATTAAGAGTATTTATAGTCAGTGGGTCATTAATCTGTATGAATTTTGTCACAGATCTTTCTTGGGAAAACAGCATGTGTACATTTCAGACCTGTATCTATTTGCCCTTCTGTGAGCCAGAAACCTCTATTTTACAGTTTCATGGGCCTATAAAGCTTTCCTGCACATTTCGTGGGCATTTATTGGGCCTCCCTTTTGTACTCAACATCCTAGTAGAAATCAAATATCAAAGAAGTGGGGAATATGTTGACATTCTTTTAAGTCCAAGTGCTTTCAGTTGAAGGAGTGTAGATGAAAACACCCATTAAAATGTCTGCAAAACTAAATAATATTTCACTTTGAGCTCTGTGAACATTTCCTTCCTTGTGTGTAGTTTTCTGTCCTATTTCTAGATATCTGAAGACTGAGATGTGACCTTAATGGATATAAATTCCTCATTCCCTCCATCACCCCCCCCACATATATAATTTAAGTTAGGTGAGACTATTTCTAGACAGAGACTTTTGTCTTGAATCTGAAGGTGGAATTTCATGTGTGTGTTCTGCAAAGAATACATACTAAGAGAGACCTAAAGGAGGAATGAGTGATGTAACATAGTCCAGTAGGTACAAACCTTTCTTAAATGAAATTATCTATGGGTGGAATCCCCAGAGGAAGTAGTATTACTATGTGTTTCATACAGTAGCACTGTGGAGGTATCATAAATGAAATGTTTCTCAAAAAATCACCAAAAAGAATATGAAGTGTATCTTTATTGTTCATGAAACTTTATATTTTTAATGCTCCTTGATATATAGAAAACAGCAAAAACACTTCTGGAATGATTAGATTATATGTTGTATACTTTAAAAGATACAGAAAATAACATAAAAAGTGAACTTTTGCCCAATTTTAAAATTCCCATTCACAAAAAAAAAAATTCCCATTCACTTTGAGAAAAAGAGCCATAATAGACATACATATATGGTTAAATATTTTTCCTGCTATATCTTTCTTCCCACTTGAGAAATGTTAAATTGCATCATTTTACAATGGAATATGATTCTTTGATATATATAGGTATCATCTTTAATACAAATTTTGCTCTAAATATCCTATGTGTTCAGAAAGCTGTAAGAATTTGCAGATGTTCCTGATTACAGCCTTTAAAAATAAGACTAGCCACAATAGTAAAAAACAGAGTCCAGATGTCCATTGACAGATAAATGAAGAAGATGTGGTATATATTTATAATGGAATATTACTCAGCCATCAAAAAAGAATGAAATCTTGCCATTTGCATCAACATGGATGGATCAAGAGAGTAGTATGCTAAGCAAAATAAGTTAGAGAAAGACTAATACCACACAATTTCACTCATATGTAGAGTTTAAGAAAACAGATCAACATAAGGGAAGGCAAGGAAAAACTAAGAGGAGAACAGAGAGAAAGACAAACCATAAGAGACTCTTAACTCTAGGAAACAAAATGAAGGTCGCTGGAGGGGGATGGGTGGGGGGACTGGGTAACTGGGTGATGGGCATTAAGGAGGGCACGTGATGGAATGAGCACTGGGTATCATATGCAACTAATGAATCACTAAATTTTACCTTTGAAAATAAATAAAAGAAAATTTTATGCATTAAATTTTTAATAAAAAAGACTAGATGAATCTTTATAATTTCTTTCTACCTTGTCTCTCACACACGACTTAAGGAAAACTGAAGGTGGACGTGAACTGAGTGAAATGTAATAAGTATCTTCTGTCTTTTATTTTCATTGCAGGAGATCATTGTTCATTACCTCAGAAATATTTTAACTTCACTCTCCATTTCTTAGATTTCTGACTAGAAATAACAGAATTTCAGGAAAATCTGAAGGCATAAAAAAGGCCCTCCCTACTTTCATGGGAGGAAAAAAATGCCAGCACATGTGTGAGAGATGTTGAGGAAAAAATTTTGAAAATTAATACTTCGTTTTTGTATTTTTTTCAACATAAACCTACTTGATTATTTTTCAAAGCACAAAAAGAAGTGCTTATAATTTGGTTTTCTGAATTTCTATGGCACGCATTTTATATATAAAATCATTACAAATGTAGTTGTTATAGGAATATTGTTACAGAATTGGAGTGTGCTGATTTTTCAACAATCTCCAATTTTGTTTTTTGCCAATTTAAGAAAAGTCTAGAATGGGAAGGAAGAACCCATCAATATTATTGCAAAACAAAGAAAGTTACCATGTTTCCTGGACTTGCAGCCCTTAACGATGCAGAATGCCCCTTTTCAGAAAAAAAAAAAATGCATTATAGAGTGGCAGACTCCACTGATTTCGTACGAATTTTATACATGGAAATATATCTAATTTCTTTTCTTGGTTAATATTATAAGAGTTTCTTCTCCTATTTTTTTATTTTTATCATCTTTCACAGACTGTTGAAAACTAAGCATTGGGACAAACTTAACCTGTTCATGATGTCCTTCCCTTGCTCGTGAAATCAGTATGCCTTCGAATACAAAAAAAAAAAATTGTATTTTTTTATTATACTAGTCATTGTTTAATAGAGAACAATTTTTTTTTAAAAAAAGGAAATATTTATCTGGGGGAAGACTGTATTGATCAGGACTGTTAGTTTCCACAACAGAAAATCATGCTAGCTAGTTAAAATGGAAGAGGGATTATTGAAAACATACTGGGTATTTCCTAAGTTGTTCCTGGGTGGGATTGTAGAACGTGAGAGGAACAGGACAGAGAGGCTTTGGGGATGTGGAGTATGGGGCAGTATGCAAATTATGATTCTGTTTCTTTCTTTTTTTAAGATTTTATTTATTTATTCATGAAAGACAGAGAGGCAGAGGGAGAAGCAGGCTCCCTGCAGGGAGCCTGATGCAGGACTCCATCCCAGGACCCCAGGATCACGACCTGAGCCAAAGGCAGATGCTCAACCACTGAGCCACCCAGGTGCCCCTCTACAGAATTGGTTCTAAACCTTGTTGTGATCACAGTTTATTTCTTCACCTCTAGTATCCTGCCAAGATCTGTTTCCATGCTTTCTATGCTGCTCCATTGGTCTGCTGGTCTATCCTTGTGCATGTAATACACGGTCTTGTTTACCACAGTTTTATATGCCATTTTATATATATAAGCTCTACCTTTTTGTATCACTTTAAGGATGTCTTTGCTTTCCTTAGCCATTTACAGCTTGCTATAAATTTTAGAATTGGCTAGCTGAATTGCAAAGCAAAACATAATAAAACAAAACACCTGTTGTGATTTTTATTTTGATTGTTTTACAGTCAGTTTTCAGGGAATTTTCACCTTTTTAATACTGAACATTCC
This sequence comes from Vulpes vulpes, assembly GCF_048418805.1. Classification (NCBI taxonomy): domain Eukaryota; kingdom Metazoa; phylum Chordata; class Mammalia; order Carnivora; family Canidae; genus Vulpes; species Vulpes vulpes. The sequence goes on along the minus strand of NC_132796.1, from coordinate 28,552,274 downwards.
AATTCATGAACAGGAGAGGTTTGTCCTTTTTAAAGTCTTTTATCTCTCTATAAAGTTTTATTATTTCCTCTGTGATGGTTGTATACATCGTTCAATTCTCTTCTAGGTACTTGATTCTGATGCTATTGTAAATGGCTCTTTAAAACTTCACTTTCTAGATATTCATTACTAGTATGAGTTTAATTTTTATTGAGCTTTAATTCATATACCATTAAATTTACCCCTTTCAAGTGTACAATGAGTAATTTTTAGTATATTCACAAAGTTGGGCATCTGTCACCATTATGTAATTCCAGAACGCTTTGACCACTTCAAAAAGAAAGACTTCCCATGCCCACCCACAACTCTTGAAAACCACTAACCTACTTTCTGCTTTCATAAATTTCTCTATTCTAGATACCTTATAATTGAAATTATATGTATACTTTTGTGTTTGGCTTCTTTCAATCAGCATATTTTAAAGATTCATCCATATTGTATCACGTGCCAGTACTTCTTTACTTTTCATGATGGAATATCCAATTGTAGGGATATACAATTTTGTCTAACCATTTACCAACTGATGGACATATTTACAGTTTCCAGTTTCCAGCTATTATGACCAACACTGCCATAAACATTCATATACAATTATTTTTTGCTTTCAATTCTTTTCAGTATCTAGGAGTGAAATTGCTGAGCCATATTGTAACTATACAATGACCTTTTTGAGGAATGACCAAACAGCCTTCTACAAGAGTTGCACCATTTTACATCCCTACCAGCAAGTTAAGAGGGTTCCAATTTCTCCACATCCATGCCAAATTTACTAATTTGTGATTTGTTATTCTACCCACTGTAGGGAGTGTGAAGTAGTCTCTCTTATTTTGATTTGCATTTCCCTAATAGTTAATAATGTCGAGGATTTTTTCATGTGCTTATTGGCTCTTTTTATATCTTCTTTAGAAAAATATTTATTCAAAGTATATCCTCATTTTTTGATTAGGTTAATTTCCTTCATATTATTAAGTTCTGAGACTTGTTTATTAATTCTAGATTCTAGACTCTGATCAAATATACAATTTACTAATATTATCTCCCATTCTGTGGTTTGTATGTTCACTTTTCTCAATATATCAAAAATGTTTTCTATTTTAGTGTAGTTATCTATTTTTTTCTTTAGCTCTTTGTGGTTTTGGGGTCACATTTAAGAAACTATAGCCTAATCTTGCATAAGCAAGATTTGGGTCTTTGTTTTCTGATAGAAATATTATAATTTCAGTTCTTACACTTTTTTTGGATCCATTTTTTATATTTGGGGGGAGGGTAAGACATAGAATCTTTATTTCCTTGGCAGATAATACAAAAGATAAAGAAAACCCTTAATATTATCTTATTAAAAGCAGACCAATAACCTAAAAAACTGTCATTTTAACGAGGAGAAAAAATAACCTTATTTTGTGTCAGTGTATTATTGAGCTCATTTTTATTTATTTTTTTAATTAGCCTCAGAGGTAGAATTTAGTGATTCATCTGTTGAATAACACCCAGTTCTCATTACATCAAGTGCCCTCCTTATTGCCAATCATGCAGTTACCCCTTCTCCTACCCACTTCCCTTTCAGCAACCTTCAGTTTGTTTCCTAAAGTTCAGCATCTATTACAGTCTGCCTCCCTCTCAATTTTCATCTTATTTTATTTTTCCTTCTCTTCCTTAAATTCCACATCAGTGAATTCATACAGTATTTATTAATTCTTGTAAATGGGGAGAGACGGCATCTCAGTTTCATATCTAGTTGTGTTTCCACCAAATTTGGTGAAAAGATTAATACTCTTCCCTCACAAAACCTTGGATCTCCAACAACAACAACAACAACAAAAAATCAATTATGAATTTATGGGTTTATTTCTCTACTCTCAATTCTATTCCATTATATGTCTGTCCTCATAATAGAATAGTCTTGATTATGCAAATTTGTGGTTACTCTTAAATGGAAAGTGAATCCTCCAACTTTGCTATTCTTTTTCAACATTGTTTTGCTTATCCTGCATCACTTGAATTTCCCTATGAAATTTAGGATCAGCTTGTCAATTTCTGCAACAGCAAAGACAGAGTTCTGACAGAGAATGTGTTGAATCAGTAGATGCACTTTGGGGAGATTACCATCTTAAAAACGTCAAGACTTCGGGGCAGCCCTGGGGGCCAAGCAGTTTAGCGCCACCTTCGGCCCAGGGCGTGATCCTGGAGACCCAGAATCCAGTCCCACGTCGGGTTCCCTGCATGGAGCCTGTGTCTCTCTCTGTCTCTCTCTGTGTGTCTCTCTCGTGAATAAATAAATAAAATCTTTAAAAAAACGTTGTCTTCCAATTTATGATTATGGGGTATCTTTCCCATTACTCTGGAAAGGGGATTCTCCTCTCAAGCCTCCAGAAATAAATGCAGCCCAACTGCTACCTTCAATTTATTTCAGGGAGGCCCATTTTGGACTTCTATATTATGAAACTGTAAAGTATGAAAAAAGTTGTATTCTAAGAGCCACTAAAGTTAAAATTTATTTCAACAGCTATAGAAAGGCAATACACTTTCTCTTTCCAGTTTGTTGAGTTTTTTTTTTTTATCATAAAAAGTTGGATTTTGTCAGTTGCTTTTTTTGGCATTTGTTTTGACATGTGTTTTCTGAATCTTTACTAACAAAGTGATTTAGATCACTGGTTCTCATGTTTTGAACCAACTTTGCCTTCCTGAAATAAATTCCACTTGATCATTATCTATAATTCTTTTTTTTAATGTTAGTGCCTTCACTTGTCTAGTGTCTTGTGAAAGATTTTTTCAAAATCTTTATACTGTCATTTTTGTTTATCCATTTAGATAGACCAACCACTACTCTTCCTTCCTTCTCACAGGGTATTGTCTAATTTCCCTTTCATTTCATCCTGGAAGACTTCCTATAATATATTTTGTAGGGCTGATCTATTAGCCATGAATTCTCTATTTATCTGTCAATATATTAATTTCTCCCACTTTTTGGAAGTATAGTTTTCTTGGATATAAAATTCTTGGTTGACTTCACTTTTCCATCACCATTTTTAGCTCTGTTCTCCCACTACCTTTTGATCATCATGGTTTTTTTTTTTTTTTTTTTTTTTTTTTGATCATCATGGTTTTTGAAGAGTAAACAGCTGCTAATCAGATTGAGGACCATTTGTAGATGAGGTTTATGAGAGCTTCTCTAACTCTCTCAAGATGTGTCCCTGTATGCATCTCTTTCAGTTTATCTTACTTGGGATTTTTTGAGATTCTTGAATGTATAGATTAATATTTTCATCAAATATGAAATTTTTCAGATATTATCTCTTTCAATATTGGTTTTTTGTCCTTTTATTTATCTCTTCTGGAATGTCCATTATGCATATCTCAGTACACTTGAGGGTGTCTCTGAGATTTGTGAAACTCATTTCAATTTTCTTCACTGTTTTGTCTTTTTGCTGTTCAGACCATATTATCTCAATTGCTCTATCTTCAAGTTGGCTAATGTTTTTTTTGCCCACTCAAAAAGCATATTGATCATCTACAGTTAGTATTTTTAAGACTTTAAAAAACAATTTTAGGTTCACAGGAAAACTGAGTGGAATATATAGATATTTCTCATGTACCTCCTGCCCCTACATGTACAGGCTCTCCCATTATCAAGTCCTCTACCACAGTGGTACATCTGTTACAAATAATGAACTTATATTGACAGATCATTAGCACGCAAAGTCCATGGTTTATCTTTATGTTCACTCTTGCTATTGGACATTCTATGTGTTTTGACAAATGTATGATGATATGTATCCGTCATTTTAGTATCATACGAAGTATTTTCACTGCCCTAAAAATCCTCTGTGCTCTATGTATTCATCCCCTGACCCCACCCCACCCACTGGCAACCACTGAATTTTTTACTGTCTTCATAGTTTTGCCATTTGCAGAATGTCACATAAGTTGAAATTATACAGTATGTAGCCTTCCTTAACTATACCAGGATGGCTCTAGGGGGCTGGAGTTGAGCATTTCCCTTCCTCCATATGCCAGTCTGGAACTGACTGGATTGGTTATTTCTCTTCTTTCAAGTCAGTTAGGCTCTGGTTAAATAGTTTCTCCTGAAGGCAGGCGTTATTTAAAAACAATATGTCTCTGGCAGATATCAAAAGGTTACTTTTCCATCCCTCTACCAAAAGCAGAAAGGCAATTTTCTGTGATGTTTACTGTGGGAAACTGGTAAAGCTCCTGAAGGTAAATCCCACAAAATTGGGTGTGGGGGGTGTCACACTGAGCCTCCAACAATTACAGGTCAACTCTGAGGAGCTATGACCCCCATTATCTGTCTATGTTTCTTTGATCTAAGAAATTATAGTTTTCTTTTTGCCCTTTCCTCCTTTACAGATCCTAGGAGAATTGTTCATTTTTCAATCTGTTCATTTTTTTCTTACTGGATGTTAGGACAGAACAGTGACTTCCAAGCTCCTTACACGTAGAACCCAATATTTAATATTTTTATCTTATTTTTCTACTCCAGAAATTCTAAATTTTATTCATTTTCATGTGATTTCTGTCACATTTTTAATATTCTGTTTTGGTGAGACACATACTTTAGTTCTTTAAACATTTTTTTCAGTTCTTTGAACATAGTTGAAATATCAGATTTAATTTTTTTTTTCCTTTATGTCTGACACATGGGCTTTAGAGACAATTGTTGGCTTTTATTTCTTCTTCCTAGAGCATGGACCATACATTCTTTTTTTTTTTCCTCCACAAGGTAGTTTTTGTTTTATGGAATGCTTCATAAATTTGCAGGTCATCATTATGCAGGGGCCATGCTAATCTTCTCTTTATCATTCCAATTTTAGTATATGAGCTGTCAAAGCAAGTACTAGTATTTTTCTTTTTAAATGGGCATTAGAGACTCCTGGGTGGCTTAGTGGTTGAGTATCTGCCTTTAGCTCAGGTCGTGATCCCGGGGTCCTGGGATTGCATCCTGCATCAGGCTCCTCACAGAGAGTCTGCTTCTCCTTCTGCCTATGTCTCTGCTTCTCTCTCTGTGTGTCTCTCATGAATAATTAAATCTTTTTAAAAAATAAACTGGGCATTATAACTAACATAATGTGGCAACTCTGGAAATTAGTTTGTATTCTCTCTCCAAAGTCTGTTGTTATGCCTCATTGTTATTATTTTGCTTGTTTAGTTGCTTTTCTGAATTCAAGACAGCTCATAGTCTTTGTCACATGTGGCCACTGAGGTCTCTCCTCAGGGTCTAACAGGCCAGCTAGTGATTGGATGGAGATTTCCTTAAATTTCTGGAACCAATAAATCTTCCATTCTTTCCTAAGGGGTTGGGTGTGCATGCTGGTGATACCAAACTCAGCAAGGTACTGTATAACTCTTACCTTTGCTTCCTGTGTTGACAAAACCTTAAGTTCAGCCTGAGGTTAGAGACTAGAATGTTCTCAGGGCTCTCTTATGCTGTGTGCAGTTTTGGGTATGTACAAAGCTCTGTGCATGCACATGGCCTTTTTGACTCTGAGAAAGATTGGAGCTTTTCAAATCATTGCATATACATCCTGCTTCCTGGATTTCACTTTCAAGCTTGCCGATGAGCCTATTTTTTTCAACTTTTATCTTCTATTATAGGCAATTGCAATGTTAAATACATTGCCTTTTATTGTTTTCAAGAATCATCCTCATAGAAGTCTGTTAACACATTGTGAACTCTGAATCAGCTCAAACAAGGACAGTATTAAGAGTAAGGTCTTCCTTGAACCAACTAGACAGAGAAAACAATGACAATTCCTGGGAATGGGGCTTTGAAGGAGTTCCAAACTTACTCCTACCCCCAGGTTGCTGGTTTTTAGAGTTACCTCAGAAAAAGGAGTGGAGGGTCATTGTTCTTACCAAGATTCAATCACTGTTTTTTTTTTTAGATTTATTTATTTTAGAGAGAAAGGGGGGAGAGGAGAGGGCGTGAACATGAGGGGGCAGGGCAGCCCCAGTGGCTCAGCGGTTTAGCGCGCCCTCAGCCCAGGGTGTGATCCTGGAGACCCGGGATTGAGTCCCACGTCAGGCTCCCTGCATGGAGCCTGCTTCTCCCTCTGCCTATGTCTCTGCCTCTCTCTCTCTCTCTCTCTCTCTCTCTCTCTCTCTGTTTGTGTGTGTGTGTCTCTCATGAATAAATAAATAATAAAATCTTAAAAAAAAAAACATGAGAGGGCAGAGGGAAAGGGAGATTGAATCTCAAGCAGACTCCGTATTGAGTGCGGAGCCCAACATGGAGCTGGATCATGTGGCCCTGAGATCACTACCTGAGTCGACACCCAAGAGTCCAGTCATTGTTTTTCAATAAACACTATCTGGATTGCTGAAGGCCTTTGCATAATTTCCAGAGTTTGAAATAAATTAGATGCTGAGAATGTTTTCCATGTTCTCACTGCTTTTATGGAGGAGAGAATTTATGGAAGTGCCTAATCTGCAATTTTCACTGAAGTCACTACCTAATTTTACTATATTGATTTTTTAAGCCCAGAAACCTTGCTAAGGTTTTTAAACTCAAGTTGTTTCTTTGAGGATTATTTTGTTTTTATAGCAATATAATGCTATAATCTACAAATAAAGATGATTATGTTACTGTCTTTCCAATTCTATAATTTCATTTTTTCAGCCTTTTTGCACTGATTAGTACTTCTAGTATCATGATGAAGAGAGGTAGTAATAAGTCATCTTCCTTATATTCTCCATCTCAGTTTTGTCATAATAATTCAGATAAAAATATTCTTTTCATCCCAGTTTACTAAAAAATTTTACCCTGAATGAGGGATCCCTGGGTGGCGCAGTGGTTTGGCGCCTGCCTTTGGCCCAGGGCGCGATCCTGGAGACCCGGGATCGAATCCCACGTCGGGCTCCCGGTGCATGGAGCCTGCTTCTCCCTCTGCCTGTGTCTCTGCCTCTCTCTCTCTCTCTTTCTCTGTGTGACTATCATAAATAAATAAAAAAAATTAAAAAAAAAATTTACCCTGAATGAAATTTATTAAATTGTTACTGTTATCTTTTAGACACAATCATATGGTTTCCTTAAATTATTAATATTGTGCATTACCAAGTATTTAAAGCATATAAAAACCACAGATGTATGGTTTTAAGATGCCAGCTATGGCAAATGATAAAGTCAGCAGGCAGTGGGGCTCGATCCCACGACCATGAGATCACAGCCTGAGCTGACGTCATACACTTAAACCGTAAAGTGCACTTTTACAGAACTCTAAAGATTTTGTATATTAAGTATATCAAGTGCTTGGCAAAGACCCTGTTAATAGGAAATGCTAAAAAAGTGTGAGTTATATTATGTATTTTCTTTCTACTTTAAGAGTACTGCCTAATACGTAGATGAGACCTATTATTGATATTTTACTACCCATTTCTACAGGCAATGTAAACCTGTAGTCTTATCTAATTAATAGTTAAGGTCGTGCTATTTAGATTACTAGTATATAATGTCCATCCTAAAAAATCAGATTTAAATAGGAATTGTTTTTTTTTAAGATTTATTTATTTATTTATTTATTTATTTATTTTAAATTTATTTATGATAGACATAGAGAGAGAGATAGGCAGAGACACAGGAGGAGGGAGAAGCAGGCTCCATGCTGGGAGCCCAACGTGGGACTCGATTCCGGGACTCCGGGATGCGCCCTGGGCCAAAGGCAGGCGCTAAACCGCTGAGCCTCCCAGGGATCCCCAGGAATTGGTTTTTTAAATATTATCTCTGCATCCACCCTTTACTACAAAATCTATAACTCATGTATTAATGAAAACTTTAGTTCATCATGCAGACATTACAGGATTTTCAATCTTGTTAAAATCTTGTATAAAATAGCTTTAAGAATAGCAATGTTTGATGTTTTGCCTTTAAAATGGTAATTTTCTGTGTCTTATAAAGAATTCCCAGGTTATGCAGAAAGTTCCCCCAAAAGAATCATCCCTTCATGATCATCAACAAATTTAATGCCAGTCATATAAAAAACAAATTATGGAGGGAAATGGTCTATTGCATGAATGATGCAGAAATCATACATGGTATTTTGAGTCACACCAAGATATCAAAGTACATAAACAATAATAAAGATGATGAAGGCCTTCTAGAAGTGAGAGAACATCTTGAGGGAAAAGCTCTCTCTGACTTTTGAGTCACTATTTTAACTAATGGAAGCTTATTGGAGAATATAGCTGACAAGGTTTCATTCAAGCTTCACAAGAAGTAATAGAATTGGTCAAAGTAAGGGACACCATAGTAGCACTTGAAACAGTGTTGGTAAATATACAACATTCATTCATTCATTCATTCATTTGTTCCTTCATTCAAGAAATGCTGTTAAGCTCCTGCTGTCCAGTTGGTATCAGATATCTAAAAGAAAAGGGCTGATGGGATATCTTTCCTCATGGAGAGTAGGTAGGCAGTAAACAAGCAAACACCAAGTAGACAAAATAATTTAATAGTAATTTTAGGGGCACCTGGGTGTCTCAGTGATTGAGCATCTGCCTTCAGCTCAGGTTGTGATCCTGGGGTCCTGGGATCGAGTCCTGCATCAGGCTCCCTGTGGGGAGGCTGCTTCTCCCTCTGTCTATGTCTCTGCCTCTTTGTGTGTGTCTCATGAATAAATAAACTCTTTTTAAAAATTTTAAATAGTAATTTTAGTAAATGGTAAGAATAAAATGATCAAAGTTACATAATAAAGAAGAAAAGCTAGTCGGGCATCCTTTTAAGTAAGTTTTCCAGTAGGAAACGCTTACTGAGGATATGACAAAGCATTTGGGCTGAAACTTGAAAGATAAAGAGTCTGCCATAGGAACAGCTAGTGCGTATTTGCTGGCACTGATGTCCTACATGCTCAGAGGTCCCGCCATTGGTGAATCATGACATTCTCTGGAAACACTAGATAAAAACTCACTATCTTTTGCAACTTCCTGTATCCAAATCCATACCACATTCCTGTTAGCATGTAAGGTGAAAATTACTTGCATTCTGGGTCTCAGTCTCTTACAGCAGTATTTTTTTTTTTCCACCACAATTCCTAATTCTATTTGCTCTTCATTTCCTTGCCAGAAAATTCTTCTCCAGGCTTCTTTTCTCTTATGATGTTTTTGATCAAAGCCTTGTCTTTGCACTTAGGGACTCCCACTGTTCATCTGTGTACTGATGAGAAGTTCATCCATTGAAAACAGATTCTTAGAATCATCTTAACTTTCGCACAGTAAAGCTAATTTTCCTATCAGCCCATCTGGTTTCCCTGTTCACAGTATCCTAGACTTGAACTTGACAAGGAACACAACCTCAAACGGGTTGCTCAGCCCAGTTGATAGTTGCATTTCTGAAGTATCATACATTCATCCTTTATCTGTGAGATATTTATAAAAGTTGAAAATCAAATTCTCATGCTGGGGACAAAACACTTGACTCTGCTGCCTATACTGCCCCTCCATCCCTGATTGTAGTCCTGAAGTCTCCCCAAAAGACCTTAATTTTTGTGAACACAGTGGTGAGCCACAGCTCCCTGTACAAATACCCTTTAGTCAAGAAAAGACAATTTTACCCTTCATAAAGGGGACCATGCTTTTTAAAAAATCATTCTTCCATACAATTAGACTTCACAAACAGTATTTAGATGTTACGGCCTCCCATTGGCCATGATGTGACCTTCTGAATTTCATAGTTATTTGTGTTATTCTGTGTCCAGACGCCTCTTCACTCTGCCCTTGGACCCCTACCAGTTATGTCCACATTGGTTTATTCTAAGTTAAATATTAAACTGAATTTTGACTTATAAACTATCCGTGATTATGATACTAACGTTTTTATTGCACAACCCAATGGGTCTGCCAACTTACCAGTTTGGTCAAAAGCCAAATTATTTCACAAAATGTACCCCACAGTCTCTCCACCTAGGACATATCTCCTGGGACAAACAAAATATACTAAATACAGAACTTAAAAATAAGGATGATCACAGATAATTTCCACTGGATTTGCTCAAAGATTTGTCTCATGTCTGGTGTAGTGTCCAATTTTTTGTTCTTTTTTTAGGAATTCTGTCAGTCAAGGTTTTTGTTTTGTTCTGGGCTCTTTCCTACAGATGGGTTCATTTTTATTAGTATCGGACCAAAGTTCCCTGTCACTGATTTCCCTGCTTTTCATGTTGTCCACCTTCACAAAGGCTTTCTGCTGCACTTGACTGACATAATATTTCATTATAAAAGAACTAGTGACATGACAACATAATTTGAGTCACATACTTGGTAAGAAGAACTTCTGTACTAGTAGGTGTATATAATAAATCCTGTCTGTCCACAGAGAGATTTTAAACAGCCAAACCATATTTTTGTCTCATAATAAGATATCCTATCTTTAGTGTCTAAAGCAAAAATTCCCCCTGAAAGAGAGCACAGAGTCTCTAACCTAGGTGTGACATGTTCTTCTAGGATAGAACTGAAAGAGCCATTAACTCTCTGGGTCTCCATATCCTTCCAGCCCTGACAGTATGCAGATGGCACACCACACAGTGGGTTAGGTCAAGTGAGATGGGAAGGGTCAAATGAACCAATAAGGATTGTGAAGCACACAGGGTCTAATAATACTAGAACATTACTACTACTACTATTACTACTACTACTACTACTACTAGAACATCCTTATCCTGCTCCCAAGCCTGAAGGGATAATGGGAAGGAATGTTAATACTGGACCCGGTGAGAGCTGAGCTTTGGAAGAGGGTCTGTATAACAGCAGTTGTGGCTACAGAGAGCAAATTCAGCCACTATTACCCTGTGTCAGGAAGGCATGAGCCAGAGCAATAAGTATTCCTTCCTTCTCCAATCCCCTCCTCTCTTACTAGTGATTTCCCGCTGGTTGCCACATCCAGAAACTGGAGCACAGAGACTCTTGGACAGAGCCCATGGAGATCAGGCTCTCCAGTATTAAGCCAAGCAGAGTGAAGAAAGGCAGAGTATAAAATTGGAAGGGGAAGCAAAAAAAAAAAATCTTGCCTAATAAATTAATTCTGCCATCTGAAAAGTAGAAATAATAATTCCCTGCATTTCTTGGCTTACAAGGGAGGTTTCAGACTAAAATGATATGTTTGGGAAAGTTATTTATAAACTTGAAAGCATTTCACAATAATGAAGTGTCAAAAAAATCTGCCTGTTTAGGAATTCAGAAATGACTAGCCAAATGTAATTAGTTTCATTATTTTAAATCTATTTTTTTATAATGAGGAGCTTAAGAAACATTGAAACATTTTAAAAACTATAGTTCTAAAACATTCCCCTATTTGAACCTTTTCTAATTTTCACTTGTATTAATGAAGCAATGATGAACACCTTGGTGTCTAACTTGCTTCTGTAATTTGAATTGTTGGGCATTTCACATCTATTATTCAATCCTTTTTTGTAAAGGCGGCACCTATTAACCTTCTTTATAACAGATAACTGGTATCCGATTGCTTTATTAGACATTGATTTCCTTACTGATTATATGTACATATATAAACATCATGTACTTTGCACTCAAAAATTAGTTATTCAAAATTTTGTCACTTTTTGATTTTTAAAGTCATTTTCCTGGAATAAATTCCATTTTTTCAGCCTCGATTTTTTTAAAGATTTATCTATTTTAGAGAGTACAGGAGAGGAGGGGACTGGCAGAGGGGGAAGGAGAGGGACAAGCAGAATCCTGAGTGCTAAGTCCCATGAGGATCAATCACAGGAGCCTGAGATCATGACCTGAGCTGAAATTAAGAGTCATGTGCTCAACAGCTCAAGTGACTGAGCCACCCAAGTGCCCCAAGCCTCAGATTTTATATGTACTTTTATCCCAGTTTTATTTAGAAGTTCTTTTTTCTCTTTTTAAGCTGTTTGAAAGTGATTTTAGTATAAAAAAGTCTAATATTTTACCAATTAGCTAAACAAATTTGTCAGCATTATTGCTGCATAGTACTTTACTTTCTGATTGGCGGGGAGTATTTTATTATAAAAGCATTGATTAGTGTAATTTTTTTTTTTTTTACAAATAACACTCATTTTGACTTATCTTGTAATCATCTTCAATGCATTGTTATTTCTGTGGATTGATTCTATAGTTGTTGAGTCACTAAGTACCTGACAAAGTTTACAACCTTTATAAACAGATAACTTTTAATTTTAATTTTATGATTAATTAATTTTATGATTATTTTATTTTAATTAATTTTATGATTATTTACCATTTTTTAATAGATTTTATTTATTTATTCATGAGAGACCAGAGAGAGAGAGAGAAGCAGAGACACAGGCAGAGGGAGAAGCAAGCTCCCTGCAGGGAGCCCGACGTGGGACTCGATCCCAGGTCTCCAGGACCACAACCTGGGCTGAAGGTGGCGATAAACCACTGAGCCACCCGGGCTGCCCTAATTTTATGATTATTTACCAATTAAACTTCAAACACTGCTACCGTTATGGAGAAGTCTAAGACCTGCTAATTTTTGTCCTCGAGTACACAATATTATTGATTTGTTCTAGTTAGATGTTTGCAGAAATTGAAATTTTTTAAATACCAGGATAATTCTTCAAAACATTTTGAAACAGGGTTTGTTTTTGTTTTTGTTTTTGTTTTTCCAGCTCAATTTAGTTTTCCTCTCTTCAACTGGTTATAGTTTTGTCTCAGGCAAGTACAACTGTACAATGAAACATTGAGGTTTTTTTTCTCCCCCACACTACTTTCAGGTTTATATCCCTTTTTTGTCTGCATTGCTAAAGGATTAGTTCTTCAATTCTGTTCTCTACATATTGAATTTTCTCGGTGTTCTTTTTTTTATAAGCACTCGACATAGTTCTTAATTTCACTATTATGTTGTTAGCTCCCTTCCAGTCTTAATTTTATGGAAGTTTCTTTACTCTCCACTTATATTTTGTGTGATTATGTTTTCGACATAGGATCTCTAAATACCATTTTAAAATTTATTCATGGAACCCAGGTTTAGGTATCATTTAAAAAGTTTTATCTTCTTACAAGTTTTATTTTTGAATATCTAAAATTTATTAGTTTCCTAAGCCTTCAAGACTTTTTCATGGACACTAGACTGTCTTTTCTCTATCCATCCTTTCCTATGAAACAGTGGAAAATATCCAGACATATTGTTCCGCGATTTTAGGAATGCCCTTGGTGGCACTTGCTGTCCAACAGTGAGTTGATATTATCCTTAATTGAAAGCTGAATTGTAGGTGGATGTACACATCTTTTAGATCAACTAGGATCTTAGAGGTTTATCACCATGATTTTGTGGACCTGAGGTAGACTTACCCTGAAAGGTCTAACACTAGAAAAGTGGTTTTTTTACACTGTGCACTGTGAATCTGTAGGAGTTGTTAAAGATGCTCTGGCCCACCCCAAGGAACAAGCAGAGGTCTTGATTAGTATGGCCTCATTTAGACTATATAGATGTAGAACATCTCTGGTTGACGTATTTGATTTATATGTAAGATTTGGTGAAAGTGTTCTGCTACTTGACAACAGTGTCTAATGGAGCTGTACTGCCCCAAAGCTCAATCAATCACCTAATTAGCTTTTTAATTCAGGCTCTCATTCATTCATTCATTCATTCATTCATTCAGGCTCTTATCTGTACATCTGACTAGGTTAGAATTCCACATTTCTAACAATCTCCTAGGTGACGATGATGCCACATCTCTGTAGATCACACTTTAAATCACTGAGTGGGTAAGACTATTGGAGTAATTTCAGCTCTGCTTTAACTGGTTGTTACATATAAACACTATGCATTCCAGGATGTGCTCTTCCCAGGTATCTTTTTGTCTCTGTTAACAGTATTTTATATGAGGAACTGTGTTTTTAGAATGCAATGTATTACAAACCCAGATTTTAGAATCCTGTGAGATTCCTTACTAGTACTGTACATTTTTAATTTGTCTTTTTGCAGTGATTTGTCACAATAATAGCTTTCCATCACTCCTTAATCAAACCTCCTGAATTGAGGAACTTCACACATGAATCCCATCCCCTCAAGGTTGAAGCAAATTACCTTGCAGCCTCCTCTGATGCTAGAGCATCAGTGGCCATGTATTAGAACAGCTCCACTCAGATTCACTGTAGCAAACGTCTTCTTTAACAGAGTAAAGTGAGGGCAGGGATGCCACTTCACGGTGAGGACACTGCTTTCAGAAACAGACATGGTAGATGTCCAAGTAGGAGGCAACATGTATGCATTAGCAAGTGTGAAAAAAAAATCTGAGTTCTATTCTGAAGGTAGGAAGTTCTCCAGTGAAAGAAGCAGAATCAGGGGAACCTGGGTGGCTCAGTGGTTGAGCATCTTCCTTTGGCTCAGGTCGAGATCCCTGGGTCACAATAAATAAGATCCAGAAATTTATTTTTAACATTGTATCTCTCGTCAATAGTAATGTATGCTAAAAATTATTTAAGAGTGTAGATGTTAAGTGTTCTTACAACAATAAAATTAATTTTTAACGAAACCAATTCATGGAATGTTTCCATTTGTTGTTTCTTAATATGAGTGTAAAAAATGTTACTACATTGGATAGACTGAAATGTTACTATAATTCATTTTCAGCTGATCACTCATTTCATAATTATGCTTTCCTAAAACCCAGAGTATCAGTGGATTTCTATACATAAACTTATGCCACATACATATAATAATTAATATTTTTTTGAAATTATAATTTTCTTTACCAGATCACTATATGCTATCAAGTTATTTTTCTATAGTTTCATAGTACACTCAATTTTGCTATTATACAACATGTGTTTCTAAAAATCATTGCATTGTGCAAAATAGTGGAATAAAAAGCCATAGGGCTTAGAGAAAATGAAGATAAAGGAAAAGCACTAAAAATACTCTGTTATTGTCACATAAAATACACAGGGATGTAATAAAAATGATGCCACAATTTTATACATGTTAGATGGTTAATACGTATATAAATACTTCAGTAAATAAGATACTTTTCCTTGTAAAAGACCTGACATTTGCTTGTGGACATGGGTGTAGGAAGGGTTTGTATTTGTTAGTTATTGTGAAGTGATAGAGGATGAGCTAGCTGAAATCAGAAGTAAAGGTATAATACGAGATGTGAATGGTGGTGAACTAATGCAGCTGGTATATTATTGAGGTGTGTGCATATGTTTTATATGCTTCTGCATTGTTCCATTCAGTGAGATGCAGTTTTCTGAGTTTACCCAGTAGTTCTCATGGAAAAAAATGCACAAACGCAGCGAATAATTTGTGTTATGCTTATATTGTTCCCCAGCATTACAATTGCACTGCAACAAATTCATGTTCTCAGAACAAGTGTTAGAATAGAACTTATTGTAACTCCTTTTTTCCCTCCTGAATATTGAGAGATTTCAAATGCAATTCACCGAGTATGCTTTACTTACATTTATATTTCCAGTGGAATACTATGTGTAAACTTGTATAAAATCTAAATAACATAAATTTAATACATAATATTTGAAATAGCTCTGCAGGATCCATATAGGCTATTGTACTTTATTTTGCTTTCAGATAATTCATATTAACCAAATTTGGCTACTTTAAAGAGAGTAGTAGAAGCAAACGTGTATATTGAATTACAAGTTCATTTTTTTTAAGTGGTAAGGTTCCTAAAGTGAGATATATAGTATATATGTTATGTCTCATGAAGGTAATAAAAATTCCTAAAATGCACTTACAGAGTTCATCTTTAGGTATACTTTTACCCTTGCCTGTATGAACACAGTTCTCCATAAAATCAAATCACTGGGAACAGCATATACATCTAAGAGCAGAAGAGAGTCATAACTCTGGTAAGAGGTTTAATGTTCTGGGGATCAATAAGATACCTAAGTGCATTCTTAAGATGCTGGTTTTGCAGTATTTATTGCTTTTGATTGATTACTGAAATATGAAATACCGCATTTCCAGAAGTAGTTCTTTTTCTCATAAACAAAAGAAATCAAAGGGAAAAGTCAAGATCTCAATGAAGACTTGGGACCTTTTCCACCATAGGAAATTATGAAATAAGTACAACACAGAAACCAAAACTAACTATGAAAACTTATTGGAAATATGAAAAGCCAAACCTCTGTCAATGTGCAAAATGTTACATACACAATTAAAACAATGCAAAAAATAACAGTACTTAGTGTAATGCATTTTTTAAATATTTAAAATAAATCGATAATAGTTTATTATGTAGTAATAATTTCTTGGCTTTTAATCTGATTGGGATACAATTTTAGGGCATTTAAGTATAAAAATAGCTTTGAATCCTTGAAATTTCTGGCATTTTGAGAATTAGAGCCACTAAAGAGTTACTAAATAAAGCAAGCCACTGACTTATAAGTACATATTGCAAATGAATTTTTTTTTACTTATTAGAGCTACACCAAAATGATTAGTTCATTATGTCTTTATGATATTTTCTATTAAACTATTTTTATCTCATTTGAAATACCCAATAATTCTAGATTTTGGCTCAGAATGTTGAAAGTAGAAATGATTTTAGGGTTAAGTTCATTTTACCAATAAGGAACCTGAGGCCTAGAGGGGGAAAAATGAACTTTTCTCACACTATGGTGTAGAACCAGTTCTGTATCAATTTTCCCATCTATTTTTTTTTTCTTGATAAATTGCCATACTTTGTTACTGGTGGCATCAGAGAAATAAGAAAAAAAAAAAGACTTACCAACTCAATATCTTCTTCTTAAAAGTTGATGGTTCAGTTATTTTTTAAAATACTTTCCATGCTCTTGGAACCATGATTAAGAGTGTTAGAAAATTCCTTTGATTGATCAAAATGTAGCTGTGAGAGATTGCCCACATAAATTAATAACAAAGCAAATTGAACAAATCACAGTGGAAGGCACAGGGTGAGTGTGAGACCTCATGTTATATATGGAAAGAGCATACTTTTAGGACCAGAGTATTCATGGGTCATGTCAAAGCTCCTCTATACTAGAGCTTTTTGACCTTGAGTAGGTTTCTTAACTTGGCATGTTTCATTCATTAGCATAAGAAGAGTCATCTTTACATTCCACTGTTTTAAGCATTAAATAAAATATAAAATATATCTGACTCTATCTGGAATACAGATTCTTAATAAAAGGAAGGGTCAGGGCACCTGGGTGGCCCAGTTGGTTAAGTGTCTGACTTGATTTCCGCTTAGGTCATAATCTCAGGGTCCTGGGGTGGGCTCTGTGTCGGACTCCAAGCTCGGAGGTGAGTCGGCTCAAGGATTCTCTCCCTCTCTCTCTGCCGCTCCTCCTGCTTGTGCATGTGTGCGCTTTCTCTCTAACATAAATACATCTTTTTTTTTTTAAAAAAAGGGCCATTAATAGTTGTCATCATACGAGCTAAGAAAAGAAAAGTATTGTAAAATTAGAGAACATATGACTTATAATAGAGTCAGTAAGGGCTAGATGGGAAATTATTGATAGGAAGACATTTGGGATCAAAAGCATGTCATAAGCACACTGCAAAAATGCAAGAAATGAAATGACATTCTTTGATGACTAGAACAAGCTGAACTATTACATATATAGAGCTAGTGGTATGCATAGTTAAAAGTTAACGAGATTCAGGGATGCCTGGGTGGCTCAGCGGTTAAGCATGTGCCTTCGACTCAGGGTGTAATCCTTGGGTGCCAAGATCCAGTCCCATATCGGGTTCCCTGCATGGAGCTTGCTTCTCCCTCTGCCTATGTCTCTGCCTCTCTCTGTCCCTCATGAATAAATAAATAAAATCTTTAAAAAAAGTTAAAGAGGATCAGATTGTAGAAGGCAAAAAGCCACAGGGCCTAGTTTAGACATGATTCCATGGGTGGTAGAGAGCATATATAAGTTGCTGGATAACAGAGGTAGTTGGAGTAAGATTTACAGGGAACACAGATCAGAAGTCAGGGAAAAAAATTGTAATCAACCCAAATATTTAGGATTGTTGTATTTTACAATCTTGTAATGAATTTATTGTTACATTTTATGAAGCCACGTTTTAAAAGACTAAAATCCTAAAACTTATATTAAACTCTTACCTTGGTAAATGATGTGTAAATAGTTTGCCAATTTAGTTTTAGATTGGAGGATATAAGTGAATATAAACTCATTTCTGTGACTCTGGAGTCAGGCTAAATATGAATTTGATGAAAAAAAATTCTGTGGGACAGAGCCAGAGATAAAATATTATTATGGGCCTTGTATCCTCTTCCCATTTTTGAGCACATGCTCTATAGGAAACTGAGGCAAGAGATGTGAATCTGCTATTTGCTCAGAACTCTGATTTCTATGTGCACCTCAGAAGGGAAGTACTTAGCTTTTCTGAGTGTGAGGCATATGCAGCATGGCCCCTAAGACCAAACCTAATGACTATTTCTTTTGGAACCCCACTGAATAAATTAGCTGTCTCTACTCATTGTGAAGGAAAATTTGTCTGGTAGCACTTAATGTGATATGTTTGTCCCCAATAGAGTGCCATAATTGAACGATGTTGGTTCCCAGTGTGATACATTCCTAAGGAATTTTTATTGGTAATTTTCAGTATGTATATTTTTTTTTTAATTTCAGAACACTGCTTTTTTAAGATTGAGCTGCATTTTCATAGTGAAAATGATTATAGTAGTGTATATAGTTTGTCATAGACCTATCTAGCATAATATGGGAGTGTAGCTAAAAGTGCATTTGATAATCAGCTTGATTTCCTTAGACCCAGTTACTTTATATTTTACTTTCCAAACGGCATTACACATGTGTTGCGTTATATCAGAGATCATTTTTTGGTCTCTTTAACTGAAAAATAATGTTCAGGAAGGAAATGTTAAAGCATTGAATAGGGAAAGAAAAAGATAATTTCTGACTTTTGTCTTTTCTTCAGTACTCTACCTAAGTTAGAGAAACACACCCATAAAATATTGGTGAATTATTTAATTTCAGGAAATCATCCTTTCAAAGGCTGGTGTTAAGTGTATATGGTAAAATATGTGGTTTATATGTTTTATTCCAGAATGCTTCATGTAACCTTTATAAAAACTGTCTTGTCTCATCTGAAGTGATAATCCTATTGTGAATACCAAACAAGTCTAAGAACAGGTAAATTTCTTATAGGTATTCCAGGCTTGGGAGAATAGTTTGGATGCATTCAAATAAGTCACAATTATTATAACTACGATTAACTTAATTATAATGTACCCAGGAACACAACTCCAGAACGCTGAGTCCTGTGTGATGAATTAAAGATAGGATGCTAAATTTGTTCTTATCATAACACAATCTTTTGGTTTAAGCCATTTGAATTTTTATTAATATTTTTATGGACATTAGCTGAGTTTCTATTTTGAATTAAAAGAGCAGAGATATATAAAGGCATAATTCCCTTGAGCTATAATATCAATCTTTTGTTCAGTGGTTAAATGTTTAAAGTCATTAAACACTGGCAAGACCAGCTACTAATTTTAGTAGCCCAAACTTAATCTCTGTATGCAGTCATGTAGAAAATAAGTTTCAGTTTATTACTTTAAAATCAGATTGGGCCAAGGAATATGCAGGAGTTGAGTATAATATTTTACCTTTATCAACCTGAGCACTTTATAGGTCCTCTTTCAAGTAGAGGTAGTGTAATTTGAAAGGGGGAAACATTGTTAAATTGTAGATTATTTTTATATCTTATATCTCACTTTTAGAAATACTTGGATTCTTGGAAAGTACTTAAAGCAGAGTTAAATTAGCTTCTTTTTGTGTATTTAATGTATATTTACCTTAGTATTTGAAAGCTTTTAAAATAAATTATTAGATGCATTTCTCATGGCTCTCATCTTTTGGTAAAATGTTTTTTTTTCAGAATCTGCTATAAAAACCACTTCATGGCCTAACATTTATTTAGAAATATTAAGTGCCCACTAAAACCCAGCACTATGCTTGGCATAGAGATAAAATGGTGATCAAAAACATATGTCAGTATTTTTCATAGAGTTAATGGTTTGGTAGCTGTACCTTAATCCAATGTACACTAGTGTGTCTGGAGTCATTATGGTTGTCAAATCTTGGGTTGGGGGGAGCAGTATGCTATTAGAATCTCATGAATAGAGAGCAGGGCTGCTACTACATATCCTATGTTGCACAGAATAGCCACTCACAACAGCATTATAGAGCCCAAAATGCCAATGATGTCACAGTTGAGAAACATTGCTGGTGTATAAAAATGGCATAGATTAAACAGTTCCACTATTGAATGCATGAGTAACTTCCAAGATAAGTACTTTGAAAGAAAGGAGGCAAGCCCATAGCAAAGAAATTGGACCTAAGCTGGGGTCAATGTAGTCCTCTCTGAGGAAGTTATCTGCAGTTTCTCTCAAGGTTTAAGTGTTTTTGTGTAGATAACAGGGGATGGGTGGCATCTCGGAAGGACGATTCAAAACAGAAGGGCTACTGGTTGGAGGAAATAGGAATTCCTGCCACTATGGCAGAAGTGCCAAGGTTGCTTTGAGTTAAGACTGGTGGGGTAGGTAAAGCCGCAGTTGGTTTGGATCCTCTGAGGGATACAAAGCTACTGAAACACGTTAAGAAAGGTGGGACTTGATTAGATCCATAGATCCCTCCCTCACCCATGTTGCATGCCCCCCCATTCCCTTAAACCTCCCCCACCTACAACTGAAGACAATACACTTTACAGATCTTTTTTTTTTTTTAAATTTTTTATTTTATTTTATTATTTATGATAGTCACAGAGAGAGAGAGAGAGGCAGAGACATAGGCAGAGGGAGAAGCAGGCTCCATGCACCGGGAGCCTGATGTGGGATTCGATCCTGGGTCTCCAGGATCGTGCCCTGGGCCAAAGGCAGGCGCCAAACCGCTGCGCCACCCAGGGATCCCCACTTTACAGATCTTGCCCACATACAACTCGCTGGGGCAGGGCACCCTGCATCGGCCCTGGAGGGAGAGGCTCCTAGAGGGTCACCATAAGCCCATGATGTGCCTTCCTGAGGCAGATTGAAGCCATCAGAGCAGGGGTTGGGAGCCAGGATGCCTGAGTCCTTCTGTCCGTCAAAACGTCTGCTGCATCTCCAGCCCCTTTACAGCCCTGTTTATTTATTATAAATCTATTTTTTACAAGCCCCAGCTCCTCTTCTTGCCCCGTATATCCAGCTCCTTTCTCAGCTCCTGCCTCTCTCTGTTCCACCATGAGCTGCAGTACAGACAGATAGACCCTGGCTGTTCGAAGGTCCAGGGACCCAGGGGCTTGGGGGCAGGGGAGGGCAGCAGCCAGAGGGGCTGTATGGAGAGGAGCTGCGGTTCAGGCATTGTCTTCTTTCCTCCTTGTATATAAGAATTTATATTTGATGCCTCATAAAAGACCTTGTGCTCAAAAAAAAAAAAAAAAAAAAAGGACAGAGCTGATGGGAGGAAGCTAAAATGTGGCCGCCACTCTAGCTATGAATTATCTGAATCAACAGTAAGAAGAACTGTGACAATATTCATGTTTCTTGAACTCGCAGAAGACAAAAGAAGGCCTTTTAAAACTGTGGCTTGTAAAGTAAGAGAATGATTTTTTTTTTTTTTTTAGTTGTAACCCAAACAGGGGGGCGACAAAGCTATGCATTTGGCAAAAGGATATACAACCAAAGACGTAGGCTCCTCTTTCTAAAACATGCTGCGGTTCTTCCCACAGACCTTGAAATGCAAGGTATGCAGGATTAGCAAAGAAAAACAATGTGAAAAACAAAACCAGAACTCTCTGTCCAGTAAACAGTGCAGGAAGTACTGTACATAAGAAAAGGAGGATTAAAGTCAAGGAAAGCCATGAAACAGTTACTGTTTCAGTAAAGTGGGGCTGTAACTGTATCCGGGGTCTCTCTCAGTTAAGCCATTTCTGCCTTAGTGCAAAGGGAGTGGATGAAACGGGCAGCAGCTGTCTCTGAGCATTCTGTTGTGTTCATAGGTACCGATGAAATATTGGAATTGCTGATAGAGTGGATGACTAGATGCAAAGGTACTTCTTCCTGTTTTCGAAGCTATTGTTCTACCTTTCCCAGTAAAGTGAGGGAATTACCAAGTCTGGATTTAGGGACTCTGAGCTGTTTTAAAGTCTTGCTGAGGGAAGTTGGAGGTGCTAGGGGAAAAAAAGTATCATGAATTATAGCTAGCATTTAGTCCAAACGAAGTTATTTTCTAATTTTAAAGGAAAGCTTTTTAAAAAGTCTCTGGAAAATGTTTAGTTAAGCCTATTTTGTTTAAATTTGGTAGGAAGTAGAGTAGTAAAATGATACTGCTTCATGTGCAAAATTGAAGCAAAATCTCTGTTTACGAGATGATGTTAAAGCCATTTAGTCCGACTCATACAGAGAAAGGCAAATTCTTCCACAGTGAGCTTTGCACGTGATAACTAGCCTTGTTTGAAAGACCTCAGAGAGAGAGAACTGTAGGAGATGAGGCGGATGATGGCATTGTAGAAGGCAGTACACTGTGTGGAAGAATTATTTCTGATAAAATATTATTATCTATTCCTAACCTTAGTCCTTAGGGTCCCCTCTCTTCATTCAGAAGCAAAATAACCCCCCTACATGTTTGAGATTTTTCTATTTTAATACCCACCTTTCAATTGCTTACACGCTAGGCTAGTCATCATTCTATCCACACTTCTAAAGTGGCAGCCAAAATAAATCTGAAGGTACTTTTGTAGATATAGGTGATTGGTTCTGGGAATGAGACTGAAGTTGGTTGTGATTTAGACATTATATTTCTTACATTTAATTTACTTAATTAAGACTTTATTAGTCAGGGGATTCCTGGGTGGCGCAGCGGTTTGGCGCCTGCCTTTGGCCCAGGGCGCGATCCTGGAGACCCGGGATCGAATCCCATATCGGGCTCCCGGTGCATGGAGCCTGCTTCTCCCTCCGCCTGTGTCTCTGCCTCTCTCTCTCTCTGTGACTATCATAAATAAAAAAAAAATTAAAAAAAAAAGACTTTATTAGTCAAAGTCTGTGATGGTTTTACTGATGAAGGTCAACATTTAGCTGCTTTTCCTTGTAATGGACTACTATTCTGTTGATTAAGAAATGATGTGCACATGGCACTGCATAAATCTAATTTCTACAATGTATTGCCAAAATTTTCCATATTATTTCATTACTAGAAGATGTCATGGTTCAATGAGCTTAGCACTCCCAGAGTAATTATTCTGAAATAGTAGTCCGGGGTGCTGAACTCAGTTTTGGATATGTTGATTTCTATATTCCCATGATCCCTTCAAATAGAGATGCCCTCTTGAAAAGTTAAACAGGTTTCCCCCACTCTCCAAAAGTAGAACATTCCCTTTCCTTTTTTTAAAAGATTTTATTTATTTATCTGACAGAAACAGAGCACAAGCAAGGGGAGCAACAGGCAGAGGGAGAAGGAGAAGCAGACTCCCCACTGAGCATGGAGCCCTAAGTAGGGCTTGATCCCAGGAACCTAGAATCATGACCCGAGCTGTAGGCAGACGCTTAACTGGCTGAGCCACCCAGGTGCCCCCAGAGCATTCTTTTTATAAGCCAAAAAAAGTGTAAAATGGAGAAACAATTAGAATTAATTTATAATGGAAAAATTTGAGCGTTCCTAGACCCCAAAAATAACTTCTCCTAGGCTTTTCTGGTACCTTAGGACACATCCTGCAAATGGATGCACAAAATAAGATACTGCACAGATGCACACACAGTCCAAAGCTATGGCGACTCGATGCTGAGACACAGAGTATGGTTCCTTAAGTGTGTGAAGGAGCTATCCCTTGCCACTGTCGCTGCTTGGGCTGCATGCTGCCTCTAGAAGGGCTCACTGCAAAAATGAATGCTGAATGCTATTTCTGCTTTTTCTCTTAAAGTGAAAATCCCTTGCAGATTTCTTTTCATTAGGAAAAACGTACTAACGTAGGTCTTTTATAAAAGTAAAGTGGCATAATGCAAACTTTTGAAAACCGAAGAGGTACCTGTGTATGTCTGAGGCTCAGAAAAAGGTAAAGACTATCGCTATATTTTAGGAACAGCAAGCATAATGGTGATTGTTGCAGCCTTGGGTATAAATTAACAAAAAGAATGCATAGGTTGAGAAAGATGAGCTATGATGATGGAATGCTTGGGCATTATGGTTGATAGGGAGCCACCAGAGTCAACTAATGCAAAAGAGAAGATGGGTTCAGAGGGAAAGGAAAAAAATCAGAAGAAGGATGTCTCCGCAGCTCACATGGGAGAGTTTGAAGGAGCCAGGAGTGGCCTGCAGTATCCACAGAGCAGAGAAGTTGAATAGAACAGTAACTAAAGCACGGGTATCACAGTAAGCGATTGGCATGTGACCTTGGCCAGACAGGTTCGAAGGGATTGAGTGAGGACTGAATGAGTTGATAACGTGGATCCAGTGAATAAAATACTGGGTGGCAAGCAGTAAGCAGGGCACACGATGAGGTGAGCACTGGGTATTATACTCTATGTTGGCAAATTGGAATGCAGACAAACTTTCTTTGATTTAAATTAAAAACAAAGAAATTCTCTGTTTTGATGGAAAGATTTCAAGTTGGTGGAAAGGCTACCATTAAGGGTCACAAGCCCTAGATAAAAATGGAGTAACAAGAAGTTCTAAAGGTGAAAGTAAAATGAGAATGAACAGAATTGTCACATGGTGTGATCAAGGTCTTAAGGTTTTTCATATGAAGGTGTATGAATAATAATAGAAAATAGACATTAAGAAGTTTAGCAATAGAAGAACCACAGTCCTATGGGAGTGAGGTATGCGGGAGGCAGCCTCTACTTTTGAGGGACACTTGGAAAAGTTGTGTCTTCTGGGAACACTAGAGTCAGTTAAAGCAATGAGGGAAGGAGCATTCTAGAAATTATGGCATGCAAGTCCTTTTTTTTTTTTTTTTTTTTTTTTTTGCTGTGGAATAGATATTCACGGACCCTGGAGACAGGTTACAGAAGGCAAATATGATGAACATTTGTGGAGACAGTAGCTATGATTAGCAAGGAGGCCTGAAAGACTTGGATTTGTTTGTGGTTGAAAAAATTACATGGATGTGAAGCATGTGAAGATGTCATACCCAAAGGGAACTTAATCAACTTGATTCTGTGTCCGTGCCTGCCGTGTGCCAGAGGCCTATGTTGGCTGTCGTTCTGCTTGTGTTCAGAGTATTAAATAGAACACCAATGAAAATCTCTGACAAGGGTGAAAAGAGTGACTAGCAGCTGAGAAACTATTAAAATTATAATTCATTCAAAGCAATGTCTTTTAATCGCCCATCTCTGACTCATGGATCCCTACAGCTTGTTTTATAGTTTTGAAATCACCCCTCTACCCACCATTTCCTGAAGACCTTACTTCATTTTGAAATCCAAAATCTCCCCCTAACTTCAGTATTTGTTCTGTGGGTTCACGGAACCTTGGATGAAATTCATGTAGGAAACTGTGTCACAATCCTTTTCTCACGTGTAGTCTTACTGATTTTGTCAGAAGTGCCTACAAAACAAAGTCAAGTGGAAGAAACAACTTAAATATTTTTTTTTAATTAGTAAGTTGATGAAGGTAAGAGGAAAGTTTCAGTGGGTAAATGAAAACGTTTTATTGTTCTTTCAATCATCTCTTGCATCAGTGGAATCGTCTTACGCTAGAACTGCTAAATAGCTCAGAAGTAAGTTCTTTCTCACATTGGCCTGATGTCACTACTGCAGACAAACTAATTTATTATTGATGACTTGTGATGCTTTTTTATTTGTCTCCATTTCAGCACTTTTGGTATTTTGGGTAAAGCCTATTGATTCATGCAGGTTTGGCTTTTATGGTAATTTCCTTTAAAGAGGCCCTGGAAGAAAGCTTGCAGAGGAGATGGACATTTTTCAGATCCTACCCATCTGGAATAAAAGAAACATGAAAGGTCTGTTTTTCTCCAGATGAGTTAATTATTCTGCTATGGTTTAACTTACAGGTGGGTCGGGGTTGACGGAGAAAGGATATTGTTAGATGTGTAGTGACACTCATGGTTTTTTAGTACTGAATGTCAGTGATGGACTCTGCACTTGATAAAACATGGGAGTTACATGAAAGGCATGATGCAATTTCATTTTTCAAAACCTGCAGTACTTCCTCTTTGAGAGGCCTCAGTGTGTTACGGTAAGGGTTTGTTAAATGGATTGTATTTTGAAGTATATTGTGACTAATATTCCTGTTGTCCCTGCATCAGGAGCATCCGAAAAGTAAAAGTAAATACTCTGTTTTATCTCGTATGTCTTTTCATGCAAATGTACAGTTTGTCTTGATTGGATCTAAATTATTGAGCACAGAGAATGCATGCATCTCTCTTCCATGGCCCTCATGGGACATCAAATTGAATTCTCCTGTGAATTGTTCTGTCTTGACTACATTTGTCTGTTTTTATCTCTGCTATGCAAAAAGATTACTGAGTTTTATCTTCCCAACGGGAAACCGAAAAAACTATATTCTCCCCCTTAATGATATGCTTCTTCCAGAAAAAAAAAAAATTTGCAGCTAAGTAAGTTAGTCTTAATCGGTAGATAAGAGAATCCTGGGCGCTGAATAAAACTGATGCTCAGTGAAGAGCGTTTGAAACCTGGACAGAGTACGGAGAGGCTGCAGATCAGGGACTAGAGGAAAAAAAAGAAAACAACTTCTGTCTGATGAGAAACAATCGAACAGAAACCGAACACAGAGCCTTCAGTTTTATCAGTTATATGTAGATGTTCTATCAATCTTACTGCTATAAATCTAGCCTTTAGCTTCTGTGCAGAAAAAAAGAGCAAATCAGTGGAGTTACAGAGCTGCTCTACTTAGATAATTTATTGATATAAATTATGGTTTGCTTTACCCATCCCATTATAGTTTTGAAATTTTAAATTTGCCTTTGCTTTGAGAAAGGTGAGGATAATCAAAAATAAGTAGAGATAAGAAAAGGAGAGAAGGGATAAAAAATGTTACATTGTTAAAAGTAGGAGCTTTCTTTTTAGTAGGTCTTGAAGACAGGGAACCAACTATTTAGAAAAATTTGGTTTCTTATCTTTTTAAGGAATAATTTTAGCATGCTTGAGATCAGTTGAACTGTTCTTCATGTATTTTGCTTTTTCAATGACTTCATATTCTTTCTTGTCTATGTGTTGGGAGGAGACAGGTGCAGTAAATTTTGTTACAGGGGATATAAGGAAATACAAAACACATGTTCCTCCTGTTTATTTCTAGCTGCTGAGAGATTTCGTATAATGAATTTTATTTACATTTTATGTACATATAGTGTTAGCTTAGTGGCTAGATCAGGAGATAATGCAGTTGATTGCATTTTGGATGGAGAGAAAATGGGCCGAGAGAGTTACACGTTAGAAGGGAAGAATTCCAGGAGGCAGTTGAGATTTGACTTGACCATAAAAATTTCTAGAAAAGTACAGCACAACTATGTGAAGTGAGCATGTGGTCAGAGGTGGAGCATGGTAATAAAGCAGTTGTTATTCGGGTAGCACAGAGTTTTTGGAAAGCAGTTGAAATGTGAAAACATGGTTTAGAGTGTGGAAACATGCACTTTCCAGGGTAGGACATTGGGGTTTGATCTGAGAGAATTCTGATACAGCTTAAAGAGTTAGATATTAACTACAGAAGATAAGCACAATATTATTTCATACAGCTGTAGGAACAACAGGATCAAAATAAATAGAATAGTTCATTTAAAAAGCTTTGATTTCACTCCTGTGAAATTTAAGGTACAAAACATGAACATAGGAGAAGGGAAGGAAAAATAAAATAAGATGAAATGAGAGAGAGAGGGAGGGAGGAAGAGAGAGACACACACACATCATAAGAGACTCTTAACTGTAGGAAACAAACTGAGGGTCGCTGGAGGGGAAGTGGGTTAGGAGATGGGGTAACTGGGTGATGGGCATTAAGGAGGGCACTTGATAGAATGAGCATTGGGTGTTATATGCAACTGATAATTCACTAAATTTTGCCCTTGAGACTAATAATATAGTATATGTTAACTACATTGAATTTAAATAAAGAATTTTCTAAAAACCCAAAACAAAAAGCTTTTAGGTTTCCTGTCTGATTGCTGGAGTTCCACCTACAGATTTTAAGTCCTATTTGTTGTAAATACTCCTTTGTATAAAGAAATTAAAAACAGGTTTCCTGTCTGATTGCTGGAGTTCCACCTACAGATTTTAAAGTCCTAATTGTTGTAAATACTCCTTTGTATAAAGAAATTAAAGACAGTTAAGCGTCCGCCTTCAGCTCAGGTCATGATCCTAGGGTTCTTGGGATTTAGCTCCTGCATCTGACTCCTCGCTCAGCGGGAAGCCTGTTTATCTCTCTCTCTCTCTGCCCCTCCCCCTGCTTGTGTGCTTTCATTCTCTCTGTTAAGTAAATAAAACCTTTTTTTAAAAAAATACAATAACCACTCTTGATAAAAAAATAAATTGAACAAACTAGGAATACAAGGGTACTTCCTGAACTTGATACAGAAACATCTACAAGAACACAGTTTAATGGCAAAGACTTAACTCTTTTCTCTAAAGATCTGGAACAAGACAAGGATGTCTTTTCTTGATACCTGTATTCAACATTATATTGATGGTTTTAGCATGGCTGTTATACAAGAAAAGGGAAAAAGAGGGCATTTACACAAAAAATAAAAAGTAAAATTATGTCCATTTGTGGATGCCTTGATTTTTGTGTATAGAAAATGTTAAGCAATCCATACCAAAAGTATATTTGAGTTAATAAATGAGTTCAGCCAAGTTGCAGAACACGCTATTAGTACCCTGAATTTAATTCCACTTTACACACTAGCAGAGATTGAAGTGAAACTGAGACTAATTTGCATTAGCACCGTGTACAGTAGCACCAAGGAGAATAAATAAATTTAACAAAGTATAATACTTGTACCATGAAAACTGCAAACATTGCTAAAAGAAATTAAAGATGTAAATAAATAGAAAGGCATCTATATTAATCAGAAGATTTAACGTTGTTAGCATGATACCAATCCCCACCTTAATCTAAATTCAGTGCATTCCCTACCAAAATCTCAGTTGGCAATTTTTTTTTAAGAAATTGACAAACTGATCCTGAAATTTATATGGAAAACAAGGGATCAGGAATAGCCAAAATGAGGGGCACCTGGGTGGCTCGGTTGGTTAAGTGTCTGACTCTTGATTTAGGCTCAGGTCATGATCTCAGGGTTGTGAGATTGAGTCCTGCCTTGAGCTCTGCTGGGTGTGGAGCCTGCTTAATATTCTCTCTCTCCCTTTCCCCCTCCCCACCCTCTATTTCTCAAAAAAAGTAATAATAACAACAGCCAAAATGAACTTGCAAGAGAAAGAATAAGATGTAGGGGAAGGGGAGGGCTCACATTTTCTGAATTCAAAAATTACCAGAAAGCCACAGTAATAATGGAGTGTGATGCTGGCATAAGGATAAGCATAAAATGATTAAATAGAATTGGTAGTTGAGAAGTAAACAGATACCCTGATGATAAGTTAATTTTCACCAAGGATGTCCGGATAATTCAATGAATGAGAGGAAAACATTTTCAACAAATGAGCCAAACAGGATATCCATGTGAAAAAAGAATAACATTAGATCTCTATCTCACTCTATACGCAACTCAAAAGGGATGCTAGACCTACATATAAGAGCTAAAAGTACAAAATACTTGAAGAAAACATGAGTAAATGTACCTGACCTTGGTTAGATAATGGCTTCTTAGATACAACAACAAAAATATAAGTGGCAAAGATTTAATGAATTGGGCTTCATCAGAATCTAAGACTTCTGTAACTGCAGATGACAGTGTCAAGAAAATGAAAGACAGCCCACAGAGAGGGGGCCATATTTGCAAAATACAAATTCGATAAGGGGATTCTACCCAAAATATATAAAGAACTCATAAATAAAAAGAAAAATAGCCCAATTAAAAATGGGTATATTGTTTGAATTGAAATTTCTTCAAAAAGAAATTGCTCTAAGTAGTACATGAAAAGATGCTCAGCATCATTAGTAATAGGAAATTGCAAATCAAAACCATTATGGAACACCACTCCACATCCACCAGGAGAGCTGTAACTAAAGGCAGACAAAACAAGTGAGATGAATGTGTGGGAAAATGCAAACCTTCATACATTACAGGTGGCAAGGAAAAATGGTGCAGTTGCCTTGGAAAACACGTTTGTAGTCCTCTAAATGTTAAACATTGAGTTGCCAAATGACTCAGCAATCTCACTTCTAAGTATATACTCAAGAGAAATTAAAACACACGAAATGTGCAGAGTTATTCAAGTTAGCATTTTTCATATTAGAGAGTGTGAACAACTCAATTGTTTAGTAACTGGCAAGTGGATGAATTTAATGTGCCTATATTCATACAATAGAATATTGGCAATGAAAAGAACGAGATACTGATGCATGCGTGAACAAAACTTAAAAACATTATACTAAGTGAAAGGAGCCACTTACAAAAGAACAGACAATCCATGATTCCGTACCACATGTCCAGAATAACAAATGTGTGGAGACACAGTGGGCTAGTAATTGCGTAGTGCTGGAAATTGGGAGACAGAGTCACTGTTAATGTGTACATCCTTTTAGGATGCTGAAATGTTCTAAGATTGCAGTTATCATCTCTCTGAATATATTAAAAACTGAATTGTACAATTAAAATGGATGGGTTTTGTGGTATGTGTAATATAATTCAGTAAAGCTTTTAAGACACATTCTGACGCTTATTTTACTCTCAAACTAACTTCCCTCCTTTGGGTCAAGGACATAAAGTAAGTGTTAAGTTGAATATTTTCCATATGCTAGTCACATGTAGCCATCTACATTTTTAAAAGATATTCATTCATTCATTCATTCATTCATTCATTCATTCATTCGTGAGAGATGCAGAGAAAGAAGCAGGCTCCCTACAGGGATGCAGGACTCCATCCTAGGACCCTGGGATCATGACCTGAGCCAAAGGCAGACACTCAACCACTGAACCACCCAGGCATCCCCCATCCACATTTAAACTAATTAAAATTATGTAAGATATAAAATTTAGTGCTGGCTTCATATTGGTTCCTTCAAGAGCCACATGTGTCTAGCGAATATCTTACTGATCAGGGCTGCCGTATAACATTTCTGTCATCACAGCATGTTCTGTTGGAGCTGCTTTACATGAATTTAATTGGAGGTAGAATTCTGCAGGTTTTCCACAATCCAATGGTAAATACTGAGGCCATTTTGGGGAAGCTACTAAAACTCCCACTTAATACTCTAAAAGAGGCTTTTTTACAGCAATTCCACTTTTTTTTTCCACTGGTTTTTATACGTTGCTTACATTTCTCTTGAAGTACAAAACTCACTTGCTGGTCCAAGTGAAAATAAGAGTTTACTAACAGGAGATCCAAAGTTGAGAAAGTGCTCTAATTTGGGGAGGACGGGAGTAAGTTAAGATGGACATATATATAGAAAATAGACCATTAGGACAAATTAGATCTTTAGTTTTTAACTTGCCATTATTTTGCAAGTTTGTTTTTCAGAATGCAAGGGGAACACGTTAATTTTCACCATAATATAGACACAAAATTTAAACCTGTCTAATTTCATTGTTCTCTCCTTTTCCCTGATAATTTTTGGTAGATTTATTGCCAACTAGAGATATCCATGAAAGTTTGCATAACCAGAAAGCAGGAATAAAGTTTCATAACATATTTACACATTTTGCTTTTTTCTTGTTACAAAAGTAATAGGAGCTTATTATAGAAAATGTTGAAAATGCAGATAAGCTTGGGAAGGAAAGATTACCTATAATTTCAGCACATTGTGGACATTTCATCGATGTTTTATGTTGTCTATATGTTACATATTCTCTTTGAGTATTGTGTTTTAAAATATCCTATTTTGCATGTTGTTTTATAATGTTTTTTGCAATGAAAGGTGCCTGGCTGGCTCAGTCAGAAGAGCACACAACTCTTGATCAGAGGTTGTGAGTTCAAGCCCCATGTTGGGTGCAGAGATTTCTTAAATAAATAAAAACTAAAAAAAAAAAAAAAAAAAAAAAAAAAAAAGATCGGTTCTATATTGAAATATTATGATTTTAAGGCTATACTAGTAACTAGTATTTAAGTTCATCATCAAGTGTAAGCACATTAATTATAACTCAAGTGAAATATTATAGCGGTAAATAATATTGTGACTATTGACAAATCTTGGTATTTTTTAAACAAATAATACCCATCTAATTTTTCAAAATTGTCCTTGGAGGTAGTTTTAACTATAGAATCTTGAGAGTTTTAGTGATAAATGACATTCTTCCATAAATGGATTCTTGAGAAAAATTGTTTTAGTCACACCATGGAATATATTTATTCATGGCTGTTTGCTTCTCAGAAAGCTTTATTAAATGCATCAGTCCTCAAAAGTCAAAATGCATTCTATATAAACTGTTTGCTTCCCGTGTTCAGTTCAAAGGGTTGAAAAGGCCTTTCTGTTCTGGGTTGTAAATTCAAATGCGATTCTGGTTGGTATTTGACAGCTGTATCAAAACCTGCACTCTCAATACTGGTGCACTCAATCTACTGTCCAATGTTAACACGACACAAAATGTAATCACTTTTGACACGATGAAGAAAGTCACTCTGTACAATGGATGAGAGACTGAGTTATGTGCTTTTTCTGGTCTCTCTCTCTCTCTCTCTCAATACAGAGATTGCAAGAGTGCATATATGCTGCATACACTACATATATATACACACACATACATACACACATATATATACATGCATATATGTAGTTAAAGGTGATGTTTTCTGGACAGTTTGGTTTTCCTGAGGGTGTCGTTCAGTAAAATTTAGTGATATATACATACTTAATTTAAAAGCTTATACCTTCTTCACTTGTTTGTAGTGGAAGAAACAGAACAAGGATTCCTAAATATAGGATATGTGAGTGAACTTCATGTTTTGGTAGAGTTGATACATGTTTTGAAGCCAAATGACTTAAAAAAAATACCTACAACAAAATTAAAGCAGGAATTTGAATAAATCTCATCTCCTCCTGTTACAGAATTTTTCTTTAGAGCATGTATTTTACTTTTATATTGCTTTAAAATATAGTGTCTCAAGTATTGACACTTGTACTACTGGGTATAAAACAAAGTCTTATTTTCTCTTTTATCCACATTACTAACCTGGATGAAAAAGGAATTGCATTGCATTTGTGATTTCATCCTTTTCTTGTTCATAACTAGGAAAGAATAGAGGTCAGTGGCTAAATATACCACAGACATTCTTTTTTCATTTTAAAGTATTTTGAAAAAAAAAATTAGAAACATTTTTTCAACTTTGCAATTTTTTTTACATAATATGTAAGTTACAGAGCATAATTTGTCCTATCTAGCCACCCCTAAATTAGATTAGAGGATACCTTTTACTCTTTTGTAATTAAGATTTGTGTTTTAATTTTATTAGGTATCTGTAATATGTTTGCTAAATTTGGAAGTAGACATTCGGAGTATTGTCTTTCATAATTTACCCCCTTGATGCTTTTAGATAAGAGCATATTACCAAGATATTACCTAGTATGCATACATTGTGTGTATATATATATTTTTTGTACTGTTTTTCATTTTAAAAGGTTACTAAAGACTAATGTTGTATTCCAAAACTAGCTTTTTAAAATGTTCTTTAAAAACTGAAACATAATTGGAGCACTGTTGATTTTGGCTCAGGTCATGATCTCAGGGTCATGAGATGGAGCCCTGAGTTGGGTTCTGTGCTGAGTATGGAGTTGCTTGGGATTCTCTCTCTTCCTTTCCCTCTCTCCCTACCCCCACCCTCATTCACATGTGTACCCTCTCACTCTCAAAAAAAATTGATGTATAATTAATATACAATATTTCATTAGTTTTAGGCATACCATATAATGATTCAATAATCCTGTTCATTGCTCAGTGCTCATCATAGCAAGTATACTCTTGATCCTCTCTCCCTGTTTCACCCATCCCTTCACCTCCCTCCCCTCTGGCAATTACCATTTTGTTCTCCATATTTAAGAGTCTGGTTTTTTTGGTCTTTTTTCCTTTGGTCTTTTGTTTTCTTTCTTAAATTCCACATGAGTGAAGTCATATGGTCTTCCTCCCTCTGACTGACTTCATCTAGCATTATACTGTCTAGGTCTAACTGCATTGTTGCAATTGGCAAGAGCTCATTATTTTTTATGACTAATTGTCCATGGTGTGTATGTGTATGTATATATGTGTGTGGTATTATATATATAAAATCATATCTTCTTTATCCATTCTTCTATTGATGGGCACTTGGGTTGCTTCCACAATGCAGCTATTATAAATCATACTGCAGTAAACATAGGGGTCATTATCTTTTCGAATTAGTGTTTTCATATTCTTTAGGTAAATACCCAGTAATGAAATTACTGGATCATGCAGTAATTCTGTTCTTTAAATTTTTGAAGAACCTCTATACCATTTTCTACAGTGGCTGCATCAATTTGCATTCCCACCAACATTGCACAAGGGTACTTTTCCTTCACATCCTTGTAAACACTTGTTCTCACTGTTTTTAATTCTAGCCATTTTGACAGATTAGGAGGTGCCACCTCATTGTTGTTTTGTTTTGCATTTCCCTGTTCCTTAGTGACATTGAGCATCATTTCATGTATCTGTTGCCCATCTGTATGTCTTCTTTGGAAATATATGTATTCAGATCCTCTGCCTATTTTTTCTAATCAGATCATTTGGCTGTTTGATGTTGTATAATTTTTTCTGTATTTTGAATATTAACCCCTTGTTAGATATATCATTGGCAAATATCTTCTCCCATTAAGTAGTTTGTCTTTTTGTTTTGTTGATAGTTTCTGTAGCTGTGCAAAAGCTTTTTATTTTGATGTAGTCCCAATAATTTAATTTTGCTTTAGTTTCCCTTACCAGAGTAGAGATATTTAGAAAAACGTTTCTACAACTGATGTCAAAGAAATTACTACCTATGTTATCTTCTAGGAGTTTTATTTTTCAGGTCTCACATTTAGGTCTTTAATCTATTTTATCTTTGTGTATGGTGTAAGAAAGTGGTCCAGTTTCACTCTTTTGTATTAGGCGTCCAATTTTCCCAGCACCATTTATTGTAGAGACCATCTTTTCCCCATTATATATTTTTGCCTCCTTGTCATAGGTTAATTGTCCATGGAAGTATGGCTTTATTTCTGGGCTATTTTGCTCTATTGATCTATGTGTCTGTCTTTGTGCCAGTACCATACTCTTTTGATTGCTATAGCTTTGTAGTCTATCTTGAAATCTAGAATTGTGATACCTCCAGCTTTGTTCTTCTCTTTCAAGATTGCTTTGGCTATTTCAGGGCCTTTTGTGGTTCATAAAATTTTAGGATTATTTGTCCTAGTGCTGTGAAAAATGTTTTTGACATTTTTATATGGATTGCATTAAGTCTGTAGATTGCTTTGAGTAGTATGGACAATTTAACAGTATTGTTCTTCAAATCCAAGAGCACGAAATATCTTTACATTTGTGTCATCATCAATATTTTTTTACCAGTGTTTTATTGTTTTTGGAGTACAGATCTTTTACCTCCTTGGTGAAATTTACTCCCAGGTATTTTAGTCTTTCTGGTGCAATTCTGAACTGAGATGGCTTTCTTAATTTCTTTTTCTGCTACTTCATTATTGGAGCACAGAAATGCAGCAGATTGCTGCATATTAATTTTGTATTCTGCAAGTTTACTGAATTCATTTATCAGTTTTTTGGTGGAGTCATTTGTGAGTCTATATGTAGAGCTGTCTATATATAGTATTATGTCATCTACAGAGTGGACATCTTACTACTTTCTTACCAATGTGGATGCTTTTTCCTTCTTGTCTGATTCCTCTGGCTAGGAGCTCCAGTATTATGTTGAATTCCTGATCTTAGGGAAAAAGCTCTATTTTCCCCCATTAAGTATGACGTTAGCTGTGGGTTTTTAATTAAAGGCTTTTATTATGTTGAGGTATATACTCTCTAAACCTACCTTTTTGAGGGCTTTTATCACGAATGGATGTTGTACTTTGTCAAAGGCTTTCTCTGCATCTATTGAAATGATAATATGGTTCTTTTCTTTTCTCTTATTGATGTGATGTATCACATTGATTCATGAATATTGAATCACACTTGCATGCCGGGAATAAATCCCACTCGATCGTGGTGAAGAGTGTGTGTGTGTGTGTGTGTGTGTGTGTGTGTGTGTGTGTTTTAATATATTATTGGATCCAGTTTGCCAACATTTTATTGACAATTTTTTCATCTGTGTTCATCAGAGATATTGGCCCATATTTCTCCTTTTTAGTAGCATCTTTACCTGGTTATGCTGTCAGGGTAATGCTGGCCAAATAGAATGAATTTGGAAGCTTTTCTTCCTCTTCTGTATTTTGGAATAGTTTGAGAAGAATAGGTACTAACTCTTCTTTAAAGTTTGGTAGAATTCACTTGTAAAGCCCATCTGGTCCTGGACTTCTGTTTGTTGGGGATTTTTTGATGACTGATTCAATTTTATTGATGGTAATCGGTCCGTTCAAATTTTCTTTTTCTTCCTGATTCGGTGTTGGAAGTTTATGCATATTTAGGAATTTATCCATTTATTCTAGGTTGTCCAATTTGTTGGCATATAGTTTTTCATAATATCCTCTTATAAGTCTTTGTATTTCTATGGTGATGGTTGTTATTTCTCTGCTACTATTGCTGATTTTGAGTTCTTTTTATTTTTCAATGAGTCTAGCTAAAGGCTTATAAATTTTGTCAATATTTTTGAAGAACCAGATCCCGGTATTACTGATACATTATTTTTTTCTTTTTTAGTCTGTTTCATTTATTTTTGCTTCAATCTTTCTGATTTCCTTGGCTTTGGGCTTTGTTTTTTCTTCTTTTTCTAACTCCTTTGGATGTAAGATTAGGTTGCTGATTTGAGATTCTTTTTTCTTGAGGTAGACCTGTATTGCTATAATCTTTCCTCTTAGAACATCTCTTCCTGCATTCCAAAGACTTTGAAATATTGCTTTCATTTTCATTCATCTCCATGTATTTTTTTATTTCTGCTGTGATTTCTGGGTTGACCAATTCATTGTTTAGTAGTATGTTAATTTACTTTCCATATGTTGGTGTTCTTTCCAGATTTTTTCTTGAGATTGATTTAAAGTCATACCATTATGGGAAGAAAAGATACATGATATGATTTCAGTCTTTATTAATTTATTGAAACTTATTTGTGGCCTAATGTGATCTGTGCTGAAGAATGTTCCATGTGCAATTGAAAAGAATATGTATTTAGCTGTCTGTAGATGAAATGTTCGAATATTTCTATTAAGTCCATCTGGTCCAATGTGTCATTCAAAGTCACTATTTCCTTGCTGATTTGTTATCTGTATTATCCATCTGCTGTTGTAAGTGGGATGTTAAAGTCCCCTATTAGTCCTACTACTATTATTGAATTACTGTCAAATTCTTCTTTATATCTTTTAATAGTTGCTTTATGAATTTAGGTGCATAAATATTTATAATTGTTATATCCTCTTCTTAGATTGTTCCCTTTATTACATAGTGTCCTCCTTTGTCTCTTCATACAGTCTTCATATTAATGTCTATTTTATCTGATAAAATCATTGCTACTCCAGCTTTCTTTTATTTCCATTTGCATGGTAGCTTTCTGTCCTTTCACTTTCATTCTGCATGTGTCTAGGTCTGAAGTGAGTCTTTTATAGTAGCATATAGATGGGTCTTTTTCTTTTTTTAGCTATTCATTCACGCTTTGTTTTTGATTGGTGCATTGAGTACATTGACATTCAAAGTAATTTTTGATATGTATGTATTTGGTACCATTTTATTACTTGTTTTGTTGTTGTTTCTGAAGAAGTTCTCTGATCCTTATTGTCATTTTCTTATTTGTGTTAAGGTAGTTTTTGTAGTTATTTGCTATTCCTTCTTCTCTTTCTCTCATCCCTTGAGGTTTGATAGTTTTCATTAGTGATATGCTTGGATTCCTTTCTTTTTATTTTTTGTGTGTCTGTTACAGGTTTTTGATTTTGTGGTTACCATTAGGTTCATATACAACAACTTATGCATATAGCAGTCTGTTCTAAGTTGATGATTGCTTAAATCTAAAACCATCCTAAAAGCACTAAAATTTTACTCCTCTCTCCCCAAGTTTTATGTATATGGTATCTTACTTTATATTCTTTTACTGTGTCAATCCTTTCACTAATTTTCATAGATATAATAGGTTTTTCTACTTTAAGCTCCATACTGGATTTTAAAGTAATTAATCTACTAGTTTTATTATATCTTTCCATTTACCTGTGAAAGATTTTCCTTTCATAACTTTCTTACTCCTGATTATACTCTTTTCTTGCCATGAAAGAATTAAATTTTTTTTAGTAAGGCTGGTTTAGTGTTGATCAACTTTTTAAACTTGTGTTTGTCCAGGAAACTCTTTATCTTTTCTTCTGTTCTGAATAACAGCCTTGCTGGATAGAAAGTGGGTTCTTTGTTGCAGGTGTTTTTCCCTTCCATAACTTTGAATATATTATGCTACTTTCTCCTGGCCTGCAAAGTTTCTGCTGAAGAATCAGCTGATAGCCTTATGTGAGGTTTGCCTTCAATGTAACCATTTTTTTCTCTTACTGCTTTTAAAATTCTCTCTTTATCACTACATTTTGTCATTGTATTTATTATGTGTCTTGGTGTGCACCTTCTTGGGTTGATTTTGTTGGGGGATCTCTGTACCCTCTGGATCTGGATTTCAGTTCCCTGCCCAAGGTTAGGGAAGTTTGAAGTTAATATTTCTTTAAAAAATATTTTCCACCCGCTTCTCTCTCTCTTCACCTTCTGGGATCCCCAGAATACAGTGTTACAACAGTTGATGATGTCACTGAATTCCCTTAATCTATTCTCATTTTTTCCTTCTTCTTCTTTCTTTTTGCTATTCAGCTTGTCTGTTTTCCATCACTCCATTTTCCAGGTCACTGATCCATTCCTCTGCTTTAATCTGCTACTGATGGCCTCAAGTGTATTTTGTATTTCCATTATGGAGCTCTTCCTCTCTGATTGGTTCCTTTTTTATATTTTCTACTTTTTTGTTGATGGCATTACTGAGATCCTACACTCTTAAGTCTAATAAGTATCTTCAAGACCATGACTTTGGATTCTTTATTAGGCAAATTACTTAACTCCATTTCCTTTAGCTCTTTTGCTGTGGTTTTGTTCTGCCTTTTGTTTTGGACATACTCCATTGTTTTCAATTTTGTCTAGCTCTATGTGTCTGTTTCTATTAAGAAAGTCACCTAAGCAATCGATAAAAAAAGATGTGGTCTATGTATACGATGGAATATTACTCAGCCATTAGAAACGACAAATTTTTCTTTGATGTGGATGGAACTGAAGGGTATTATGCTGAGTGAAATAAGTCAATCAGAGAAGGACAAACATTATATGGTCTCATTCATTTGGGGAATATAAAAATTAATGAAAGGGAAAGGATAGAAAATGAGTGATAATATCAGTGAGGGTGACAAAGCATGAGAGATACCTAACTCTGGGAAATGAACAAGGGGTAGTAGAAAGGGAGGTGGGCGGGGGGTTGGGGTGACTGGGTGATGGGCACTGAGGAGGGCACTTGGAGGGATGAGCACTGGGTGTTATGCTATATGTTGGCAAATTGAACTCCAATAAAAAAAAAAGTCACCTATGTTTTATTTTTTTCAAAGATTTTGTTTATTTATGAGAGATGCAGAGAGAGAGAGAGAGAGGGGGGCAGAGACATAGGCAGAGGGAAAAGCAGGCTTCCTGTGGGAAGTCTGATGCAGGACTTGATCCCAGAACCCTGGGATCATGACCTGAGCCAAAGGCAGACGGTCAACCACTGAACCACCCAGGTGCCCCTCACCTATGTTGTATCATCTTGAAAGTTGTGTTCTCATGAGGAAGAGGTCCAGTAGCCCCCAGTAGCACAGTGCCCCAGATCACTAGAACCATTGCCCTAAAGATGCCTAATATGTGGGTCGTGTGTGCCCTACTGTTGAGGCTGAGCCACATTTGCCTTGAGTCCCTTCAGCTGCAATGGCCCACCTTACCTTTGTGGACAGGGCTGGAACTTGTGCTATTTAAAAGGCAGTCTGGGGCTGCCACAGCTTTGTAGTTAGTGTTAGTAGTCAGACCACATGCCTGCCCTCAGCCTATCTGCTGAGGCTGCAGTTGTACCAGTGTGCAGGGTGCTGCCATGCGTTGTTCCATGAGAGGTATTCATTGGCAGGTGAGACCATCAGTTAGACCCAGTGCCTACCTGCAGTCTAGCCGATCATGCTACAGTCGTACCAAACTTCAGGGCTCTCTCTTTGCATCCCCCTAAGAGATTTTTGTTGGTGAACTAGGCCAGCAGTCAGATCAAATGCATGCCCCCAAACCATCCGCCAGGGCTGCCATTGCACTGATAGGCATAGAACTTTGTCTATGCTGCCAGCTATAAAGCTGAGCTGCTGGGACTATGGATACGCTGATGTATGTGGTTATCTTCCACTCTTCCCAGGGCAGGAGTTACTTTGGAGTGGCAGCAGTCCTTGCCAGGGTTGCTTGCAGCGTGTGGAGGGGTAGGAGCTCCTTTGGAGGAACACTTTGTGGGTGGGGTATGTTGGGTTGGATAGACCCTCGGGGATACAGGGACAGTTCCTAGGGACACAGTCCCTAACAAGATAGTTGGAGAGTGTTCTTCCACGTCCCTCAAACATCAGATTATCTAATGTATCTATCAGCCTTTTGTTCTTGGAGAAGTCTCCTAAAGATCCTTGCCCCTCCAGCATACACTCTGAGATTATTAAGTAAATCTGCATGTATACCACAGGTGCTTTTCAAACTGCTGCTTCTATGCTATATCTTGCCTGGGTTAGTTGTTTTGCTGTCTCTTAAAGGGCAGGAACTCAGTTTCCAACTGCCCTCTGGCTCTCGTGGAGCTAAACTCTCTGACTTTTAAAGATCCCAGACTTAAGCCCATGGATGGCAAAAACTTGTGAAATTAAACCCCACTGATTTTCAAAACCAAATGTTATGGGAGCTTGTCTTCCCAGCACAGCTCCCTCATGCCTAGGGTGCTTGGTGTGGGGTCTGCTTCTCTTCCTTCTTGGCGCTTGTAGTTTCCTTCCCATTTATGGTTTCTCGCTAGGGGTTTGGTTACGGACTGAGTTTTTGCTCCTCTGGCCCCTTCCAACGTGGCCTCCTCTTTACAGTGAATGATGGAAAGTTTGTTCTGCCAGTCTGTGGGTTATTTACTGACTTAGTTTCACTGATGGGATTGTTATCTGGGATGACACTATTATTTGGTGTCCCTGGAACAGATGAGCTGAGGATATTCCTGCTCTGCCATTTTCCCAGAAGTCTAAAATGTACTTTTGAGAGGGAACCTAATTTAAAATCATCATGATTCAAATAAAGTTAATTTCAGATAACTGGCATATTTGCCTTTAAACAAGTATTGTTACCCATGATCACTCAGGATGTAGTTATAATTTAAGAAAATGCATAGCTAGTATTTAAGTTCATTATCCACTTGACTTAATGTCCTAGTGGTAAATTACTAGAGACATTTGATATAAAATAGCTCATGTTTGTATGGCCATGCTATTTTGACATTGGAGTTACTTAAGGATAACTTAACTTCCACTTAAGGATAAGTGGAAGTATTTCTTTTTAAGTTTTATATTAATACTCCCTACAGGAATTGTTGCAGGCAAGGCAAAATGGATAGCAAAATCTTAGCAAATAAATCAAGGTTAACTTGAATATTTTGTTTTTCAAATTTAATGTATTAATGTTCCATCTGGAGGCTCATCACTGGTACTCAAAATCTTGGAAAAATTTCTGAGTGTATCAGTATTACAGGGATCATGAAAAGGTAAGTTCTTAGGCCTTACATTTTTTGATCAAATGAATACAGTTTTGATTTTTTTAATGAGTTGTTGAATAAAAAATAAATAAATGCAATAGTTTGCAAAAGGCATATAGCTTCAAATAGTTGCTGTGCTTGTCCTCTTTGTTTCAATCACTTATTATCATTGAGAGTTGTACTTCCCCAGGAGGTATCTGGGGAAAGGTGGAGGAAATAAGTCGGCAAGGCAGGTAGGCCAGGCACATGGTAATGCACAGCTTGGTCCTGTGCAGTAGAGAACTGCCTCTCCATTGCACAGAAGTTTGTGATGTCCTGCATCCAGATACTTAGGCAGGTGGGTAGCCTGTTCATGTATATCTGAGCAGAGATACTGTGTTTTCTATAGCAACACAAAACACTTTCCCACTCTCTTAATATTCCTGTATTTTCCAACCATTCAGTGATTTTGTATAATCAGAGAAATGTGTACTTAGTTTTGTTCAGAAGTGTCTCAGGAATCTAGGATTTTGAAAATGTCACCAGGGATAATATAGCTTATAAGATTTGAATCACTAATATGATGTTTTCTTTTGGACTTCTACTATAGATGATTATTATTTAACTTTTTCCTGGTACTTATTCTTCTTATATTTTTCTATAATAGTGAAGCTTTTTTCTCCATAACTTAAAAAGTGTTTCATATGGTATTTAAATAAATAGCATTTAAATTTAATAATATTTTAGAATATGTAGTATTAAATAGCATTTAAATTTAAATAGTATTTAAAAAGTGTTTTCCCTAATTTTATGTCTAGTCAGATGTTTTATTTATGAATTTAATGATCAAATCATTACACAATATTTATTTTAAAAGGGGAGGGATGTCCTGTTTTTCAGAGATACATTTTCCAGAATGTATAGGTAAATGGTCCAGATATCTTTGCTACTCAGATGGTTTAGTATTTATCACATTTGTGTATTTAATAAGGAGAGGGAGAGAATGCAAATTTAGCAAAATAGCAATTAATGAAGCTAGTTTGAAGAAAAGCAGTTCATTGTACTATTTTCACATCTCCAAATAAAATTCTCAATTCTCAATATATTAAGACATTAATATATTGAGATATATTAAGCTGCTAAATTAAGAAATCCATTTCTGACTTTGGAGGATTTGTTCATTTGGTATCTAGTGCATTTTCTTTGAATCATCTGTGCTGATGATGAAATAGATGCTAGAGCCCTACTGGAGACCATTCCCAGGGGTGAATTGTCATTCTGGCAAATGTCTGTGTGGGACTTCAAGCCAGAGCTGACAGGAAAGCATCATTATGTCAGAAAAGGAGATGTGACAACTTTGGGACTCACTTATAAAGTAATTACTATTTATTATCATGTCGAATTACTCAGATGTCAGTTGTATTTAGGAAGCCACAGTGACATTGCCCTGGGCTTTAGTCTAAGTAATACCTCAGTAGCAGAAAGGAATATATCCTAACTGAAGTAGATTTTTAAATACTTTATTGATGGGCACAAGTTTACAAGCATAGTATAGATGAGTGTTTAGGGAGCCATCATCCCTATGAAAGTGAGCATAGGTATTACTATTTTTTTACGTAAGCTCTACACCCAGTGTGGGGCTTGATGTGGGGTTTGAACTCACCACCCTGAGATCAAGACCTGAGCTGAGATCAAGAGGTAGACGCCTAACTGACCAAACCACCCAGGTGCCCCAGTGGCCACAATTATTAAATCACAGAATGTCCGCAGTAGCTAAAGAGTATGGAAAGTTCTTTAAATGGCAACAGATTTTATACATCAGAAAGATGAAACTTGGGGGAAAAGAACCTAATAAGATCCTATGATTAGATTGTGGTGCTTCCTAACTTGCGAAACCAAAGACATTTCTTATTTGATTTTTTTTCATTTTATTTAGAACATTCAAATATTGGGGCGCCTGGCTGGCTCATTTGGTAGAGCATGACTCTTGATCTCAAGGTTGTCAGTTCAAGCCCCATGGCTGGTGTGGAGCATGCCTAAAAATAAAATCCTAAAAAAGAACATTCAAATATTAAAACTGTTCTTATTAGTTTAGTACCTTTCAATTAGTAATCCGAATTATAGCTTATTTTTCCTTAGAATCTCAACCTGTGGTAGACACAGTTTGAAACATTTTTAAGGACTTATTTATTTGAGTGGGGTAAGGGCAAAAGGAGAGAGAGAATTTCATGCAGACCCCCTGTTGAGTACAGAGCCAAATGCAGGACCCCATCCCTCTACCCCAAGACCATGACTTGAGCTGAAGTCAAGAGTTGGATGCCCAACCGACTGAGCCACCCAGGCGTCCCTTTAAACACTTTTTGTGTGTTATTTCATTTAATTTTCATAGGAGTCCTATTAAATATGAGCACTATTAATATATAAACACATATATATTAATATATTTTTTTACAGAATAAGTGACCACAGAAGCAGAGAGTGAAACAAGTTTTTTATTATATGTGTTTTCGCGCGCGCGCGTGTGGATGTGTGTGTGTAGCGATTTTAGGAAGCAGGGAGGCAGAGAGTTAAGACAGCAAAGAAAATGATATTTTAACAAGATATTTAACAAGACAGTTGTTCTTCACAGCATCTTGCGCTCAGTTCTGTTTATGGTCTTCGGAAGATGGTGTAAAGCAGTGCTTCTCAAACTTTGGCATGCAGCATTGTCCTCAGGAGGGTTTGTTAGACTGTAGTACTGGGGATTATCCTCAGCAAGTCTGATTTCATGGGATCTCAGGGATTG
Source organism: Vulpes vulpes (assembly GCF_048418805.1). Classification (NCBI taxonomy): domain Eukaryota; kingdom Metazoa; phylum Chordata; class Mammalia; order Carnivora; family Canidae; genus Vulpes; species Vulpes vulpes. Next base: position 28,507,541 of record NC_132796.1, on the reverse strand, counting down.
GACCTGAGAACATGCAGTTTTTGTAACAAGTTCCTAGGTCCTGGTGCTGCTAGCTGGTTTGAGGACCGCATTTTGAAAACTGGTAAAAGCATGACTAAGAGCTGTCTCACCTGAGGATAGTATTTTCTACTTTATATCCGTTATTACCCAAGGGCTGCTCCTTGGCTATTAACTTGGTAGCCCTACAGGCCAGTAGCATGGATACCCAGAACATAGAACCTTAGGTAGAGAGGGGGAGGTTTTTGCAACAGGATCCCAGTGTGAACTAGGATGATGAGTTTGGTGGGGGGGGGGGAGGGTGAATATGGATGAAGCCTCCTGCTGTGCTATAAGGAAATTGGTTTACAAATAAGGAAATTGAGGCACAGAGTAACTGATTAACTTTCCCAAAGTTTAACCACTGTTAAATGGTAAAATCAACATTGTCACTTAGGAATAAAATCCAAACAGTCTCAACATTTCTTGGGAACTTTTTAAAAAGATACATGTTCTTGGGTTCTACCCCAGACGTGGTAAAATAGGTTTTCAGGGTGAGCCCCAGAAATCTGTATTTGAAGAAGCCCTGCAGGTGATTCAGATATACTCTCAAATTTGAAAACCATTAGTCTTACACCCTACATTATACAGTGTTCATTCTGCAACTGGAACCTCCTCAGGTTTTGTTTGTTTCCATTTTTATTTTTTTTATTATAAATTTTTTATTGGTATTCAATTTGCCAACATATAGAATAACACCCAGTACTCATCCTGTCAAGTGCCCCCCTCACTGCCCGTCACCTAGTCACCCCCACCCCCCGCCCACCTCCCCTTCCACCATCCCTAGTTCGTTTCCCAGAGTTAGGAGTCTTTCATGTTCTGTCTCCCTTTCTGATCTTTCCCACTCATTTTTTCTCCTTTCCCCTTTATTCCCTTTCACTATTTTTTATATTCCCCAAATGAATGAGACCATATAATGTTTGTCCTTCTCTGATGGACTTATTTCACTCAGCATAATACCCTCCAGTTCCATCCACGTCAAAGCAAATGGTGGGTATTTGTCATTTCTAATGGCTGAGGAATATTCCATTGTATACATAGACCACATCTTCTTTATCCATACATCTTTATGGACACCGAGGCTCCTTCCACAGTGTGGCTATTGTGGACATTGCTGCTAGAAACATCGGGGTGCAGGTGAACCTGAACAGGCCAATAACCAGAGAGGAAATTGAAGCAGTCATCAAAAACCTCTCAAGACACAAAAATCCAGGGCCAGATGGCTTCCCTGGGGAATTCTATCAAACGTTTAAAGAAGAAACCATACCTATTCTACTAAAGCTGTTCAGAAAGATAGAAAGAGATGGAGTACTTCCAAACTCGTTCTATGAGGCCAGCATCACCTTAATTCCAAAACCAGACAAAGACCCCACCAAAATGGAGAATTATACACCAATATCCCTGATGAACACACATGCAAAAGTTATCAACAAGATACTAGCCAATAGGATACAACAATACATTAAGAAGATTATTCACCATGACCAAGTAGGATTTAATCCCCGGGATGCAAGGCTGGTTCAACACTCGTGAAACAATCAATGTGATTCATCATATCAGCAAGAGAAAAACCAAGAACCATATGATCCTCTCAATAGATGCAGAGAAAGCATTTGACAAAATACAGCATCCATTCCTGATCAAAACTCTTCAGAGTGTAGGGATAGAGGGAACATTCCTCAGCATCTTAAAAGCCATCTACGAAAAGCCCACAGCAAATATCATTCTCAATGGGGAAGCACTGGGAGCCTTTCCCCTAAGATCAGGAACACGACAGGGATGTCCACTCTCACCAGTGCTATTCAACATAGTACTGGAAGTCCTAGCCTCAGCAATCAGACAACAAAAAGAATTAAAAGGCATTCAAACTCTCCCTCTTCACCTTTTTAAACAGCAAAGAAAAAATGAATGTTAACTATTTGCCATTTGTCTATATGACTTTACATGTCTGTCACACAGGTCAGCTTACATCTCTGTATCCGTACATTTTTCCTTTGTCCAGAAGATGTGGTTGTGACAACATGATTGGCAATATGTTTCTTCTTGATAACACAATAGGTCCTTTTAGGAGCTGAAGGGTGTATCTCTTTTCAAGGCACTGCATTTTTTTTTTTTTTTTTTTTTTTTTTTTTTTGCTGTAGCTGCTTGATGTGATTTTGTTTCCACAGTTGTGAGCCTGCATTTCTTCCAAGCCATTATGGGTACATCTACACACTGCATACTTATCTGCATGTCCAGGACCACAGAGAGGACTCAGATCAAACAGGGCCTCTGAACAGGAGAGCTGTCAAAGTTCCATAATCTCATAGCAAAGGATTCCTTTTCACTATTTGGTGAAAAATAGTAATGTTAATAAAATTGCTTCATGTCATGTATTTAGCTGGTTATCACACGAATTCATTGTAGCATGCAGCCTGTGTTGCATCCATTCTTCTACTAGAGTGTTCATTTCCGTTCTTTACCTGGAAAATTCTGTTCATTCTTTGAGGGTCAGCTGAAATGTCTATTCTTCTTAGAGCCTTTGCCAAGCCTTCAACGTTAGCCACTTTTTTTTTTCCTGTTCCCTATAATACTGTTCATTGCCATAGTGCTTAGCACCTTCTCCTGCAGATACATAGTTTATTCCTATCCATCCTAAACTATAAAGCCTAAAGGTGGGGGTGGTAGGGTCCTAGGTCTTCTGTATCCTTGAATCTGTATAATCTGGAGTATGCACATAAAGTGTAATTAAGATGTAAAAGATGAAACTCTTAAGAAGATGAAGGCTATTGCATCTACTCTTTGATTCTATTTTAGATTCTATTTGAAACAATTCAACAAAAGAGTTTATAGATTTTCCTGAGGGTATCTAGAAGTCAGCGAATTTCAGTAGGGTGTCCAGGAGCCTTACAGCTTCCTTACTCTGTAAATTCTCCAACTCAACTGGGCATTGTTGTTAAATGACGATATTTACTTTGTCCTCTTGGAAACTGAGAACCATCAGCCACAACTTTCTCAAAGCCCCTGGCTTGGCCTCAAATCAAACTGGAAAGTCTACATCGATAGCTTTCAGTGCTGTCTCAGTTATTATCAATCTCATACACTGTAGGTAAAAGGTAATAGGAGACAGCCTTGAAACTCTGCGGTTAGGTGGAAACACGTACTTAGCCTCATTTTTGTCAATTTGACAAAATATTTTGGGATCAAAACAGATTTTCAATATAGATAATCATTTATCTTATCACTTAGATTCCCCCCCCCCCCCGCCCCACTCTCTGGTATTTTTACAGCAAACTGTGATTGCCAGTACCTTGCCACTCCTCTGTCAAGAGTTACCATTTCTGTCCCCTTCCCTTGAATTTGTATGGGCCTTTATGACTGTCTCAACTACTACAATGTGGCAGAGGCGACACTGTATGGCTTACCAGGCTTGATCCTAAAAGATGATACAGCCTCCGACAGGCTTTATATTTTCGTAGCCTTGGCCTTAGAACTTGGTCATCATGCTATAAGGTATCAGAGACTATATGGAGAAGCCTGGAAAAAGAGGAAGTGAAGGTTTTGGCTTAGCTGAGTAACACTCTGTAGCCAGCACAAACTTTCTAGCTATGAGAATGAGCTATCTTGACGTGGCTCCTCTGTTCTCCTGCCCCTTAGTGGTGTCACCCTCAGCTGATGCCATATTGAGCAGAAATCCTTCCCAGTTAAGCTCTGCTTAAATTGTATTCATGAGCTAGTTAATGATTGATGCTCAAAGCCACTAGATTTTGGTGTGATTTGTTGCATCTCAATAGGTAAATGTAACCACCTTCAAATTGTCTGGTCTATAGTCTATCAGAGCATTGCAGAGTGCATTCTGTTTGAATGCTGTTACATTGAGTGTGTGCTTTCTCTACCAGGCAAAACCTATTCGTTATTCTATCTTTTTCCTTCTTAGAGCCTTTTATAAATCCCCCAAATTGATTTCTTCCTGTGTTCTATGTTCAACTTTATTACAGTGCTTGTCCTTTGTTGAAATCTCCTGATTTTTCTGACCCTTTCCAAACTATGTACCCTTGGTACTAGGGACAAAGAAAAAAAAAGTAAGTATAGTCTTAAGTAGAAGTCAAGGACTAATTTTTTAAAAAGATTTCATTTATCCATTCACAAGAGACACACACAGAGGCAGAGACATAGGCAGAGGGAGAAGCAGGTTCCTCGTAGGAAGATCATGGCCTGAGCCAAAGGCAGACGTTCAACCACTGAGTCACCTAGGCGTCCCGGGACTGACTATTTTTTCATCTTGATTTTGTCCAGTTTGTTAAGGAATTTTTACTCTTCATCTCATAATGCTGCCTTCTTTACCATGATCTCCAAAGCTGCTACTTAAAGAATAAGTGTGGAGAAGGCTTCAGCTCCCTTTTGATCAAAAGGGATACACATCGCTTGACTAAAATTTAATAAGGCAGAACAAGACACGTGATCCCACCCAACCATTAGGAGGTAGGAATTCTAACCCTTTGTTTAGCAGCCTTCTCCCAGCAGTGACTCTGTCTTGTGGAAGGGGAGCACAATTATGGATAGGTAGCTAGCTATCTCTGCTGGGGAAGTCAAAATCAGAAGGTTGGGATGGAAAGAGGGTGGACTAGAATAAGGTATATCACTTATTTCTTTTACTTTTTTTCTGAGAGTGCATGCATGAGCGGCAGGGGGGTGGCGCAGAGGGAGAGGGACAGAATCTTAAACCAAGCTCCATGCTCAGCACAGAGCCCAAGGTGAGGCTCAACACAGGGCTCGATCTCACAACCCTGAGATTATGACCTGAGCTGAAATTGAGACAGACACTTAACTGACTGAGTCACCCAGGTGCCCCATGCATTAATACTTATTAGCTATGAGATTGTGGACAAGTGTCCACATGTATGTGGCCATCTTCTCATCTATAAGTCATCATGATAATACATTTTATGACTTGTTGAGAGTGAGCATCAAAAGCAGTCAGCCTTTGTAAATCAGTTTGTACCTGTTAGCTATTACTTCGTGGTGAGCAGGGACATTTGTACTGCACATTATATTATCTTCAGTACCTTGTACATAGTACATGGTAAATAAATCAGAGTACATAAATACTGTTTCTGTTATATGTTCAAAAAATTAAGATATTGAAAAAGAATGTACTGAGTTTGCTTATATAGTAAAGCTACACATTTTTAAAATACATAATCTTAGTTTTCTCTGAGAAAAGTCAGGTTATAGCCACAAAAGAGACTGAGAAAATACAGTCAGAAAAATAAATATAAAATATCTGTTGATACTTCCTAGATGCTGACTGCTTAATATGAATTACCTTTTTAAGTACAACAATAATTTAAATAACATCTACATTTTAGAGTTGAGAAACTATGGTATAGAGAACTGAAATAATTTGCTTCTGTTCACATAGCCAGTAGGAGAAAAAGGTTGGATTAGAACTCATTCAGTCTGATTCTGGGGCCTGATAATATATAAGAGGTGGTTCTTCAACTCAGTTATCCACCTGGAGAATATAGTAAAATAGCAGTGTCCTAGTCTTCCTTACTATTGAGTTTTTGGGACAGTTCAATAAACTTTGTAAAAGTTCTGAGGTATGTTTGGGGTGGGGCTAAAAATTTTGGAAATCATTCTGATTTGGTGAGCATCAATTCATATTTTTTTGATCAAATATATTATTGGTGTTTTAATTTATGCAGATAATTGAAAATAATACTTTTCAAAATCTAGATTTGAGTTACAGTGCCATTTCATTGCAGCCAGGCACCCTGACAAGAGAATTTGAGACACCTTAGGGGCAGATAAGAGAATTTATTTGCTTAATTCATATGTAGGTAATTGCTTTTCTGTAGTGTTTGTGTGTAGCTATATGGCTGTCTTCACAGCAGAGAGAAGCTCTTCAAGGGAGAATTTATGTAACATGAAATATTATAACCAGAGAGGGTTTTGTTGCTCTGGTTAACCTCCCCCAAGATTGTATGAGCATTCATATGAAATAATAAATCTAACTCTGTAAGTTGCCCAGTTTCTAGGAACTTTCTATTCTGCCACTGAGTTATTCTTGTACATTTTGAAGGTGTATAGGATCCTTTTCTCTTTCAGTGTAGATTGTGATAAAAGCAAAGGAGAAAGGAAGTTTAGGGTTCCATAAGGTATTGGGCATTGGCTAGCATTTGTATATGCAGTATTGAGGACTCTAGGCATATTTCCATATTCAGGAGCACTAAGTTTTATGTAGTGACAAAGGATACAGTGTCCTACACACTTACCATTGCCCTCATAGCTCATAAAGAGCATATATTAAACTCAAGGCTGTCCCTCTCTCCCTGCTTCTTGGTGATATTTCAAGGTGACTCACTGGCATTCCAGGCATGTGTGTTTAGAAGATGCACATGTTCACAATGACTATAAAAATGACACCATAAAGACCCATCATAGCCATATGTAAAGGTTATATATTTTTCAAAATCTGTCTCCTATTCTGAAATAACTAAAAATCTATTCCAGCATTACTGATTTGTTGTTTTGGATGCTGATATTAACAGCTTAAACTTTACTGGTTTAAAAGTGCTTTTACACAGATGGAATAGTTTTTTTTTTAAATATATAGTTCTAAGTTGAAAATTGAATATAGCTCATTTGGCAAAAATATTGACTCTGGTGATGGAGTGGTTGCTAGCTAATCATTGCCCTCAGAGCAACAGGAAAGGGTAAATGTTTGTTTTTTTTTTTTTTTAAAGATTTTATTTATTTATTTATGAGAATACACAGAGAGGAGAGAGAAGCAGAGACACAGGCAGAGTTGGAGAAGCAGGCGCCATGAAAGGAGCCTGACAGGGGACTCGATCCCGGGTCTCCAGGATCAGGCCCTGGGCCAGGCGGTGCTAAACCGCTGAGCCACCTGGGCTGCCCAGGAAAGTGTAAATACTTAAGAATGGATGTGAGAGCATGGTCCACTGGAGGGACTATTAGTAGAGTCATTGTGGGAGGGGCAGCAGATACAGTGGGAGGGCTGTCACAAAATGATGCTGGAAATGTAGGCAGTGGCCCAATGATGAATGATTTGTGTGGAGCTTACATTTTATATTGGAAGTATTAGGAATTTATTGTAGATTAAAGAGGGCCACACATTATTTGAAACTTCTCCAATTAATATGTGAGGTCTAGCATCCCCTTGAAATGAAGAGGGCACTATGATGGCTTTTTAGCAATAGAACATGGCAGAAGGGATGCTGTGGTAGTTTCTTGGCCCAGGTTTTAAGATACCAAAAGGTGGTGGTCCTCTATGTTGAACTATTTATTCTTGGATTTCCCATGTAAGAAGTATGTCTATCATGAGACTATCAGGCTGTAAGAATCACAGGACACGTAGAGAGGACTGGGGGATGATATACTATAGAGACAGGGATAGAGACAAACAGAGCAGAGTGCCCTGAGGCACCAAGCAGTATTATAAGATATTTTAGAAGTGAAGTATTTTAGAAGTGAATCCGACAGCCGCAGCTGCCACAGTAGATGACCACCCTACAGGGGAGAGGGAGAGCAAGAGGACCTTAACAGTCCTCATCAAATAACCACAGACACCCAGAGATTTTGCCAGTCCCCCACAGTTTTCATTAATGTTGACCTCACTTGAAGCTTCCTGAAGTCTACATCGCTGAAACCCCTTGGGTTGATGGTAAAAGTTACCACATACACTTCTGGCACTGCTGTACGTAGACCAATGCCCCAGTTCCAAGAAGAATCCCCTTTTTGGCAACTTCCCCCAAGGACAAAAGGAGGAAGACCCCAGCAGACTTCACCACCAAGGACCCCAGTAGCTTCTACTAGCTGCTTCCATGGATGCCCATTGCCTTCATCAACAAGGACACCCACAATCTTCACTGAGACTGACTTCAACTGGTGTTGCTGTCAGGAGTTATCATTGCTGTGCAAACCCCCACCCTAAGAACTAGAGCTACTGTACCCTACATAGCCAGCACCCTCACACTCAACCATAGGTGAAGGTCCTTCCCCACTGAAGCCAGTCCACAGAGCCTGGGAGATGTGACTGTTCATTCAAACATGCAGACATAAATGCGAGGGTACAAATAATTCCCCCCCCCAAAAAAAAATCAAGGAAACATGACACCACTAGAGGAACATGATAAATTTTCAGTAACAAACCCTAGTTAAATAGATACACATTTAATTGCCTGAAAAAGTAACTGTTTTAAAGAAACTCAGCTACAGGAGAGCAGATTGACAACTCAGTGAAAACAGGAAAACAGTATGTGAACAAAACAGGAAGATTAACAAAGAATAAAGAATCAAATTCTGGAAGTGAAGGATACAATGAAAGAAATAATGAAATAGAATGCTTCAGCAACAGATTCAGTCAGTAGAAGACAGAATCTGTAACGTCAAACATAGGACATTCAGAATTATCCAGTCAGAGGAGAAAGAAGAAAAACAAAAAACAGTGAAAAAGTTAAAATAACCCTCTGGGATTTATAGGGTATTTTGAAAAGATTTTTTTTTATTTGAGAGACAGAGCAAGCATGAGTAGGGGAGGGGTAGAGGGAAGAGCAGACTCCCTGCTGAGCATGGAGCCCGATGTGGGGCTTGATCCCACAACCCTAAGATCATGACCTGAGCCAAAATCAAGAGTCAGATGATTAGCTAACTGAGCCACCCAGGCACCCCTATAGGGTTTTATAAAGGGAATTAATATATACATTATGGGAGTCCCAGAAGGAGAAAGAGAAAAAGGAGCAAGTAGCTTATTTTATTTTGCTTTTGTAAAAAAAAAAGGTTTTATATAAATTCTAGTTGATGTACAATGCACTATTAATTTCAGGTGTGCAATATAGTGATTTCATACTTCCCTATAACCCCTGGTGCTCATCACACCAAGTGTAGTCCTTAATCCTCATCAGTTATTTTGCCTATCCTCCTACCCATCTTTCCTCTGGTAACCATCAGTTTGTTCTCTATAGTTAAGAGTTTACTTCTTGGTTTTCCTCCTTCTCTCTTTTTCCTCCTTTATTTTATTTCTTAATTTCCGCATATGAGTGAAATAATATGTATTTGTCTTTTTCTGACTGACTTATTTCACTTAGCATGATACTTTCCAGCTCCATCCATCCAAATGATAAGATTACATTCTTTTTAATGGCTGATATTATATTGCATATATATACCACCTCTTGTTTTTCCATTCATAAGTCAGTGGAAAGTGAACTGTTTCCATAATTTGGCTATTGCAGATAATGCTGCTAGAAGCATCAGGGTGCATATATCCTTTTGAATTCAGTATTCTTGTATTCTTTGGGTAAATAACCAGTAGTGTGATTGCTGGATTGTAGAGTACTTCTATTTTTAACCTTTGAGGAACCTCCATACTGTTTTCCAAAGTGGCTGCACCAGTTTGCATTCCTACCAACAGTGCAAGAGGGTTCCCCTTTCTCCACATCCTCAGCAACACCTGTTGCTTCTTCTAGCCATTCTGACAGGTATGAGGTGATACCTCATTGTAGTTTTTATTTGTATTTGCCTGATAATGAGTCATGTTGAACATCTTTTCATGTGTTTGGTGGCAATCTGTATGTCCTCGTTGGAAATATATGTTCGTGTCTTCTCATTTTTTAATTGGATTATTCATTTTTTTGAATGTTGAGTTTTTAAGTTCTTTATATATAAAAATAATGGCTACAAACTTCACAAATCTTGGGAGGGAAATGGACATTCAGATATAAAACCTCAAAAGATCCCAAATAGGATGAACACAAAGAACACTACACTGAGACTGTGTATAATTAAATTATGAAAAGTTAAAGTCAAAGCATTTTGAAAGCAGATGAAAGATGATTCATCATATTATAGGATGCCCCTGTAAGATAACGAATGGATCTCTCAGTAGAAAACTTGTAGGCCAAGAGGTTATATTCCAAGTACAGAAAGGAAAAGCAATGCTAACCAAGAATAACATATGCAGCAAAATCATCCATTAAAAATGAAGGAGAGGGGAACCTAGGTGGCTCAGTCAGTTAAGTGTCCAACTCTTGATCTCAGCTCAGGTGTTGATCTGAGGGTTGTGAGTTCAAGACCCATGTTGGGCTCCATGTGGGACATGGAGCCTACTTAAAAAAATGAAGGAGATATAAAGTACTTGGCATATAAAAAAACTGAAGGAGTTTATAACCACTATCAACTTGTCTTATAAGAAATATGTAAGGGAGTTCTTCAAATGAAAACAGAAATATGCTACATAGCAGCATGATAGTTGAAGAAAGCTTAAATCCCACTAGTAAAAAATGTATAGACAAATACAAAATAATATAGGTGCATAAATAACATTTAACTCTAATTTAAAAGTTAAATGATAAAAATGTGTTAATGGATCCACGGTATAAAAAGAAGCATACTGTGACTATGAGAACATAAAGCATGTGGGGAGAGGTGCTACCATTTGGAGTTTTATGTGCAATTGAAGTTAAGCTGTAATCAATGTAAGATGGATAATTGTAACTATAAGATCTTTTATGCAAGCCTCGAGCTAATCACAAAGAAAACAATCCCTAATAGATAAACAAAAGATAAAAAGAAAAGAGAGCAAATCACTACAAATATTCATCAAATGAAGACAGCAGGAGAATCAGAGAAGGACAAAACCTGCAGAAAACAAAGAACAAGATGGCAGTATTATTTTCGCCTATCAATAGTTACTTTAAATGAAAATGGATTGAAAAAAATGGAAATGAGTTGAACTTTATAAAAAGGCATATAGTGGCTGAATGTATTAAAAACAAATCCTGTGATATTCTGTCTCCAAGAAATTCACTTTAAAAAAACATTCATAGGGAGACAGTGAAAGGATGGAAGAAGATAGCCATTGCAAATGACAATCAAAAGAAAGCAGGAATGGCCATACTTAGATAAAATAACTTTCAGTCAAAAACTATTTCTAGAGTCAAAGACATTACATAATGATAAAAGGGTCAATTCAACAGAAAGATATAGTGATTTAAAATATACTCGCATCCAACAACTAAATGTTCATTAGTAGATAAATGGATGAAGAAAATATGGTATGTATATGCAATGGAATATTATTAAGTCTTTAAAAAGAAGAGAATCTTGCCATTTTTACAATATTGATGAATGTGGAGGACATTATGCCTAGTGAAATATGCCAGACACAGACAAATACTGCTTGATGTTATTTATATGTAGAATCTAAAATGGTCCATCATAGAAGTAGAGAGTAGAACAGTGGTTGCCAAGGGATTAGGAAGAAGATGAAAGTGAGAAATATTGCTCAAGGGATACCAAATTTCAGTTAAACAAGATGAGTAAGTTCTAGAGGTCTAGTGTACAGCAATGTGACTATAGTTAATATTATATACTTGAAATTTATTAAGAGGGTAAGTCTTAAGTGTTCTCACTACAAATAAAAATAGTAACTGTGTGGTGGTGGGTATGTTAATTAGCTTGATTGTGGAAATTATTTTATATTGTTTATGTGTACCAATACATCCAGTGATACCCTGTAAATATATGTACTCTTATTTGTCAATTATATTTCAATAAACATAGAGGAAAAAATTGGATGGATAATAAAATCCTCAAAAACATAATAGGTATTTGTAATTGACACATTGTGTCTAACTTTTATCAGGAAGATAAGTGTGAAAGAATAGCACTAATGGATGGATTAATGAATAAGAGAATAAATGAATGAGTGATAGAACTAGGAAAGAGACAGGAGTGGTTGTGATGGTTGAGCTACCTACCAGATTATCAAAACAGGATGTGGAACTACTTTACTAAAAACAATATGGTATTTGTGGTGACATAGATACATTAATGGAATAGAATCAAGTCTGTAGAAACGAGGGGGAGTGGGTATATACGTCTTCGTGTTAAATGAGACATATGCCATTGTATTAAAGGACAGTGTATTTCATAGTGTCAGGACAATTGCCTACATGTATGACTATAATATACTTCTTGGCTATTTAATACAGTTGCCTACTTTCCTTAGTAGTCCTTATTTAGTGTGGTTAAGAATATGAAAACCCCCTGGGTTTTCATTTTACATGTATACTTGGTTATGGAAAAATATTTGTTAAGTGATTTCTTACTTTAAAATAAGTGTGTAAAAATGATCAAGTTTCAAATATTGTTACTTTTTTATGAGCCATTATACTTTTGCTGCCATGATAGGTTTTTAACACTACTCTCCACTCCTGAATTCATTGGATTTATTTTCCTGATTAAGATTGGAAGAAAAAAAAACTGTTTGATAGCATCCCTAATAACTTACATCTTCTTAGTCACACTCTGTCCATTGTGTATTCCATTCTAGTTGTTGTTTTGGAATAAATTATTCTTAGAGACATTTGACTGCCCATTTAATTTGCAGTTATTACTTCTCATAAGGGGGTCATGAAGTTTATTATAGAGGTCACTCTCTGAAAGTTAGTTAGTTATGAGGCAAAACAGCAACCTAAAATGAGGAAAATAGCTTGGTGTGGCCATTATTAAGATAATTTTGGATTGGGATAGGTTGAAACCCTAGTTAAAGGAATGGAGAGATCTATAGTTCTTTCTGATATGGTGTAAAAATGGCATGAACCACTAATATTGGGGAGCAACCAGGTTCAGATTGCTGTTTGATTGAATTGTATGGATCAACATAGAAGGGAACTCAGTTGAGAAGCTGTACATCAGAAAAAAATACCTTTTAGAGGTTTAATCAATGATTCTATATCATAAGATTAGTTGAGGATTTTTTTTTTGAATAAAGCAAGTCTTAGCTTTACATTATAAATACTGGCAGACTCTTAGTGGGATAATGTAACTTTTATCAGTAGATCAGCAAGTCTGTGGCTTCCTTGGTGTCATGTATCGGTCACCCGCAATGCAGTATTTTGTTTCTGTTAATAACTTTCTAAGTGTACTATAGCGATGTCACCTTGGGGTTTCTTTTGCCACTAGACTACAGAGTGAATTCCACCATTTATTTAATTCTATGTTCTTCCTCTTTCTTGGTTTTCATTCTCTAATTGTTCAGTGTAGCCACAGGCAATGTCTTTGGAGGGGTCACCTGAGACATAACTTGCTTCAGTTTTTGAATTTCTGAAAATGCTCTCTGTCCTCGAATTTGGTAGGTAAATTATATGCATCTAAAATCCAGCTTCAGTCATTGCCACAAGAGCTTTGAAAGCAACTGTGTAGTAATGCTAGTTATAAGTCTGAATGTAGTCCAATTCTTATCCCGTTGTTAGTAGTCTGTATCTCTGTAGGTTTTGTGTCTCTGGCAGTTTTTAAAATTTTGTCTTTACCTTTGGCATTCTCCAAATTCAACATGCCATCTTGAGATTCTGATTTCAATTTTATTTTGGATAAATACCTAGATGTGGAATTGCTGGACCATATGGTAGTTCTGTTTTTAATTTTTGAGGAAAAAAATTTTTTTGAGGAACCTCCTTACTGTTTTCAGTAAGTTGGCTATACCAGTTTATAGTCCCATTAGTGCGTACAAGGGTACATTGGAAAACAGTAGGGAGGTTCTTTAAAAAATTAAATCTAGAACTACATGGTTTAGTAGTCTCACTTCTGGGTATATGCCCAGTATAGAATTGACATGAAGCTTGCAAAGAGGTATCTGAATTTTTTTTTAATTTTTATTTTTTTTTTATTTATGATAGTCACAGAGAGAGAGAGAGAGAGGCAGAGACACAGGCTGAGGAAGAAGCAGGCTCCATGCACCAGGAGCCTGATGTGGGATTCGATCCCGGGTCTCCAGGATCGCGCCCTGGGCCAAAGGCAGACGCCAAACCGTTGCGCCACCCAGGGATCCCCGCAAAGAGGTATCTGAACCTCCATATTTATTTCAGTATTATCCACCAAGTTATGCAAATAACCCAAATGTCCATTGGCAGATTAATGGATAAATAAACTATGGCATATTACCTTAAAAAAGTAGGAAACCTTGGTGTTGAGTTTAATAAGTTCTTTATAGATTTTGGAAACTAGCCCTTTATCTGATATGTCATTTGCAAATATCTTCTCCCATTCTGTAGGTTGTCTTTTAGTTTTGTTGACTGTATCCTTTGCTGTGCAAAAGCTTCTTATCTTGATGAAGTCCCAATAGTTCATTTTTGCTTTTGTTTCTTTTGCCTTTGTGGATGTATCTTGCAAGAAGTTACTGTGGCCAAGTTCAAAAAGGGTGTTGCCTGTGTTCTCCTCTAGGATTTTGATGGACTCTTGTCTCACATTTAGATCTCTCATCCATTTTGAGTTTATCTTTGTGTATGGTGAAAGAGAGTGGTCCAGTTTCATTCTTCTGCATGTGGATGTCCAATTTTCCCAGCACCATTTATTGAAGAGACTGTCTTTCTTCCAATGGATAGTCTTTCCTCCTTTATCGAATATTAGATGACCGTACATTTCAGGGTCCACTTCTGGGTTCTCTATTCTGTTCCATTGATCTATGTGTCTGTTTTTGTGCCAGTACCACACTGTCTTGATGACCACAGCTTTGTAGTACAACCTGAAATCTGGCATTGTGATGCCCCCAGCTATGGTTTTCTTTTTTAAAATTCCCCTGGCTATTCGGGGTCTTTTCTGATTCCACACAAATCTTAAAATAATTTGTTCTAATTCTCTGAAGAAGGTCCATGGTATTTTGATAGGGATTGCATTAAACGTATAAATTGCCCTGGGTAACATTGACATTTTTACAATATTAATTCTGCCAATCCATGAGCATGGAATAACTCAACACCAAAGAAACAAACAATCCAATCATGAAATGGGCAAAAGACATGAAGAGAAATCTCACAGAGGAAGACATGGACATGGCCAACATGCACATGAGAAAATGCTCCGCATCACTTGCCATCAGGGAAATACAAATCAAAACCACAATGAGATACCACCTCACACCAGTGAGAATGGGGAAAATTAACAAGGCAGGAAACCACAAATGTTGGAGAGGATGCGGAGAAAAGGGTACCCTGTTACACTGTTGGTGGGAATGTGAACTGGTGCAGCCACTCTGGAAAACTGTGTGGAGGTTCCTCAAAGAGTTAAAAATAGACCTGCCCTACCACCCAGCAATTGCACTGTTGGGGATTTACCCCAAAGATTCAGATGCAATGAAACGTTGGGACACCTGCACCCCGATGTTTCTATCAGCAATGGCCACAATAGCCAAACTGTGGAAGGAGCCTCGGTGTCCATCGAAAGATGAATGGATAAAGAAGATGTGGTTTATGTATACAATGGAATATTACTCAGCAATTAGAAATGACAAATACCCACCATTTGCTTCAACGTGGTTGGAACTGGAGGGTATTATGCTGAGTGAAATAAGTCAATCGGAGAAGGACAAACAGTGTATGTTCTCATTCATTTGGGGAATATGAATAATAGTGAAAGGGAATATAAAGGAAGGGAAAAGAAATGTTGGGAAATATCAGAAAGGGAGACAGAACATAAAGACTCCTAACTCGGGGAAATGAACTAGGGGTGATGGAAGGGGAGGAGGGCGGGTGTTGGAGGGGAATGGGTGACGGGCACTGAGGTGGACACTTGACGGGATGAGCACTGGGTGTTTTTCTGTATGTTGGTAAATTGAACACCAATAAAAGTTAATTAAAAAAAATAAATTAAAAAAAAAAAGTAGGAAACCATGTCACTTGTGACAACCTAGATGAACCTGGAGGATATTATCTAAATGAAATAAGCCAGTCATAGGAGGACAGATAGTATAGGGGTCCACTTTTATACGGTATCTAAAACAGTTAAAGTTATAGAAACATAAAATGGAGTGGTGACGATCAGGGGCTGGCAAGAGGGGGTAATAGGGAATTGTTGCTCAATGAGTATAAAGTTTCACTTAAGCAAAATGAACACATGTTAGAGATCTGCTCTATACAACATAGTACATACAGTTAACAATATTGTATTATATATTTTGAAACTTGGCCTTATGTTAAGAGTTCTTACTAGAAAACACACATACATACAAGAATGCACGGAAACTTTTAGAGCTGTTGGATATGTTTAGTACCTTGATTGAGCTGATGGTATCACATATGTCCGGTCTCATCAAGATGTACACATTAAATGTACACAACTATACCTTAATAAAGCTTAGAAAATACTTTTTAAAAGATAACTAAGTTATTATACAAAAAGGAATAATGGAAAATTGTTTTGACTTTCAGTTCTGGGACATCATGTAACTTGTTTCAACTAAAAATGGGACATAGCTTTTGACTTCCAGCACATAGCTCTAACCTGATAGAATTGAACTACCATATGAAAGACAAAAAGGGTTCAAGCAAATATGACCTGTTCTGTGAGGCAAAACTATAAGCTTTGACCATAATGTCTCATAAAAATTTAAGTAGGTGCATATTATGTTATGTCAGTCCACGGTAACATGTTTATATTACATTGTGCATATCTGCTTTTGCTTTATGCTACAGTGTTGGTAGTTTGTTTCTCTGAAGTATTACAGAGCTCTCAAATGAGATTGCAGATTCCTAACAGTGTATTTTTTACTACTTTTAGTACCAATTATAGTGACAAACTCATGGTGGCTACTTTTACATCCTGGTTGAAAAAGTGAATTTTTGTAAGTGGGTGGGTTTTGCCATGTTCTATTATAAAAGAGTGCATTCCACATTTTTCCAGTGCCTTAAAAATGGGAGCTGTTGCTTCAAAGCAAGTAAAAAACAAACCAACACAAAAATATATTTATTCCCACTGTTAAGAAAAAAAAATCCCAAAGCATTAACCTCATCTTGGGTATAAATGATGGAACATTTAGTATAGACTTGAGGAATAATCATCAAACAAGATTATTAAGACCTGCTGGGGCCACCACTCCACAGAGATGTGGGGTGTATGGAAGAAATCTAGAGAGCCCAGGCCTGACACTTGAGTAATTATAGTGTATTCCTTTAAAAGATAGATGTGTGTATAATATAATAGATTATGCTGTAGGGAAGAAGGAACTATAGAAATTCAAGAGACATCCTGAAATTGATAGATTATGCCAATTTCTTTGTATGGATCATCAATACTAAGATAATCAACATCACTGGTCAGTAAATGATGCTTAATAATTATTGTAAGTTGGACCAAATCTTTTCAGCCAACATGTCACACTGCAGAAAACCATGCATGAATGATTGGCAAGATAAAATATGTTCATCCTTTCAGCTCTTAAGATTGCCAAGTGGCTGACTGGCTGGGAGTGACCTTTTTCTTGGTGCCTTGAAAGGTACCTGAGCTGGGTACAGAGCCCAAGGAAATGTGTCAGGGCCCCTCAGTTGTAGAAAAAAAAATATGCAGCATACACTCTTACTGTTTTATCCTTGAGGAAGGAAGCATGCCCAAGAATGTGCTATTCCATCTGGATACTTTCTTCACTAGCAGTTACATTGTTGACAAAGGACCATAGCTTTTAAGACATCCATTGTTAAACTCTGGATCTCTTATAGATTCACAATTCTTGATTCAAACAGCACTTCTACATATTTTGGTAGAAATAAGATAAATAAAAAAATAAAAAAGATCATATTTTGATCTTTTCTGGTCTAGTGGGTTGAACACTAAATATGATAATTTGTGAATTTTTGGGCAACTCTTATGAAGTCACATTACTTGTGTCTTCCATGTTGACATCACATTATCAGTAAGAAATAGAAAATCATTTCCTACTGTAATAGTTAATTAAAAATAACAAAGTAGAGGGCAGCCCTGGTGGCTCAGCGGTTTAGCGCCTGCCTTTGGCCCAGGGCGTGATCCTGGAATCCCGGGATTGAGTCCCACGTTAGGTTCCTTGCTTGGAGCTTGCTTCTCCCTCTGCTTGTGTCTCTGCCTCTCTCTCTCTCTCTCTCTCTCTCTCTCTCTCTCTCTCTCTGTGTGTGTGTGTGTGTGTGTGTATCTCTCATGAATAAAGTCTTTTAAAGTCTTTTAAAAAAATAAAAAATAACAAAGTAGAAAGAATTGCTTAAAAAAGTAGTAAAATCGTCTGTTAAATTAGCAGCTGTGTTTTTCATCTTTATTGTATAGTTCTGTATTATAAGCTTATACTTGCCAATAAATTTAACCATTTTTATTAAGGATTTCACAAATTTAAAAATATGTAAGATACCAAATTTCTACAAATATTTATTGCTCCCATTAAATAAAAAGAAATACTTGTTTTTCTAAAATCAGAAGAGTATTACCTGATTTAGATAGTGCTATCTCCCATTCTTTCTTTGGAAATGAATGCAAATATGTGTTAAAGAGAAAACTATATATTTTTTAATGTTTTATTTAACCTTCGTTAACATAATATATCCCCAAATGATTTTTAAAAACTTGAATGATATGTAAATGGATGAAAGGAAACCTGACTGCTTTTCAGGAAACCAGAGAGTTGGTCTCACTTTCTACTTTGAAAAATGATCCCTGTTTTTCTTAAATATTGGTAACACGTAGAAAATGAGGATTAGTGTAAAACAATATACCTCTTCTACCACAAAATCAGCTTCTTAAATAAAAGTGGTTCTAATAGTAAATTTAACAAGATCTGCAAAAACACATTATTCAAAATCTGACTTGTTTCCAAATCATTCCCCTTGTATGTGGAGTAGAAATCTTACACATGTAAATTAACTATGCATTCCTTTTTTTAAAAGATTTTATTTATTTATTAATGAGAGACACACACTGAGAGAGAGAGAGAGAGAGAGAGAGAGAGAGAGAGAGAGAGAGGCAGAGACACAGGCTGAGGGAGAAGCAGACTCCATGCAGGGAGCCTGACATGGGACTCGATCCCGGGTCTCCAGGATCAGGCTCTGGGCTCAAGACGGCGCTAAACCGCTGAGCCACCCAGGCTGCCCAAACTGTGCATTCCTAAAACACATTCTGAATATAGCTTCCATTTATATGACATTCAACTTTTCACTTAGAATAGTAATAACATTAAAGTTTGTAGGTAATTTAATACAACATTTACAGTTATTCCCTACACTGAACACTTCATTTTGTTACCTTTCTTGACCTTCACAACTACCTCTTGAGGGAAGTTACTGCTATTTCCCAAGTGTATGGATTAGGAAACGGAATGGTGGAGACATTAAGTAATCCAGCTCACACAGCAAGAGCTAGGGATTAGGTATAAGTTTATATATACTATTGACCCCTAGGCCATATTGCTTTCAAATATTCCAAAAAAAAAAAAAAAATCTAAAACAAACAGACAACTCAAGAACCAGAGAGGGAACTGTAAAATCTAATTAAAGTAACCAGGGATGTAGAGGGCCTGACATGTGAGATAAGTACCTTAATAAAGAACTTGGTGTTCTGGAAGCCAATACCTACAATGCAACATACACTGAACTTGTCTAAAATTCCTGAGACTAGGAATGAATTTATCTGGTCCACCTGATGGCAAAACTAAAGTGATTTTTCAGCTTGAAGACATGACCAAAATGCTCCCTAACCTAGATATAT
Source organism: Vulpes vulpes (assembly GCF_048418805.1). Taxonomy (NCBI): domain Eukaryota; kingdom Metazoa; phylum Chordata; class Mammalia; order Carnivora; family Canidae; genus Vulpes; species Vulpes vulpes. The sequence continues at coordinate 28,488,008 of NC_132796.1, read as the reverse complement.
GCTCCAACAGTTTTATATCCTTGATGAGTAGATGAGAAAAACATTTCAAGTATTATGTCAATCAAGCGCAAGCATATATTTTCTAAATGTGCTGCTGTGTTTAATAAAAAAGATAAATATCACTCTTTGTGATAGGTATGATATTTGAATGTGTGGGATGTATTAATACATTAAACATTGGTCAATTTAGCACTGCGATTGTAGGGAATGCCATGTTGGATAAATGGTGGTGTTTATTATGAATAATAAAATTGATGAAAAAGACTGCAGTTTTCTTAAAGGTAGTGAAAATTTTTATTCTCAGAGTTTTTTACATCCTTGTTTTAAAAGAAAAGAAAGCTAGTCTTAAGGTGATTATTTCTTAATAGTTCATACACAGAGGATGAGTGTATTAGTTTTTTTAGGCACGAAGAACTTGAATATCAATTGATGTCTAAGAACTTAATAGCATAAAAATGCAGCTCCCATTCCCTTGATAGTGATCCCTTTTCATACTTTGTTTCAAGCATTTCTTTACATAGACCTATTTAAAACATTTGGGATTCTTTCATAGTTGATGTACATGTGTAACATTGCTATTAATGGCAATCAAGACAGGAATATTCCCTCTTATCAAATCCACAGAGAGAACCTAAATTGCTCTGACAGCATAAGAGACCAGCTGTAAATTTCATGTTTGCTGGAAATGTTAACAGAAAAGCAAATAAAAGGGAAAAAGCCTAATTTCCCTTCCCTTGAAACAAGTCTACTAAATTTTTAGCCTTATGATGAAACTTAGAGGTAGATTTTTCTCTGTTTCCAGGCTACTGTTTTCCTTCTTTTAATAGCAAAAAAATATTTTTAATAAAACCTCTGGGTTTTTTGTAGAAATTATTCTTCACCTAACCAGGTATCTTTAGAGGTAGCTAGTAACCAAGTAATAATGGTCTTCCCTCAGTCACTGTTCTTTCTCATAGGATTGACACCCAATCCCTACCTTCATCAAGTTTCCAATCTATTGGAAAAGAGAATATTTATATACAAACAGCTACTGCATAGGGAGGAGCATGAAGAGTGTCAACAGATTGGATATAGGCATAATAACAAGCCAAGTATAAAAGGAAATCAAATTTCAGAAGTAAAGAGGAACCACTGATTTTCCTAATTTCAGCATATTCTCCCTTTTAAAATGCCAGCAGATGACAGGTGGTTTCCAAAATCCTTGGCTTCACCATTCTTTTGTGCTACCTGTATCATCAGGAAGATGTATCTAGTGGTAGCCAATTCCAGCATCTCTTGACAACACTGATTCCTATAAATGACAAACCCTGAGTGTGGTGTAAAAAAAAAAAAAAAGTGGGCATGGGCATTGATGAAGACATCTTTCTGCCTCCATTTTCATGCTTCCTAAGCTTATTCTGTTTTTTTTTTTTAGATAAAAAACATGTACACTAGCATCATTTTTAGACTTGAATTTTTTTGTTAGAAAATATCTTGCAGTTATAAAAATGTCTCATGTAACCTTTTAAGTTCTCCTTATCCATTAATGCTTTGGCACCCACGACTCCTTTTAAATGGCAAACTCCTGAGAAGTTCCTTTCCAATAGACGCCTCTCAATCACAATTATTACTTATCATAGAATTTCATTATTCCTTTATGTCACATTTCTTAAACCACCACTGTGCATTGTATCTCCATTACTAATTTGCTTGTTGCATGAAAACAGGATTATGCTTAAATGTCATCACACCCACTGTATAGCAGATTGCTCGGAACATAAGGCTTAATCAATAAACATTTGTTGAATGAATGAATATTTCCAGGATGTTATAATCGAGGTCTACTCTTAAGGAAATATTTGTTTCATTTTTAAAAGTGCTTCACACAATATGTTAAGCAAAGAGAGGAATAGTATGATGAATAGATCATATCCACAAGAAACTTACGCATGAATTTAAATCACTGTAGAAAGTGTTGCAGACATATGGCAATCTGTTTTAATTTTGCTAGTAAAATGATGTAATAACAAGTTATCTCAAATGATTTTAACAATTATAATTATTAGTAGGATTGTAGCAGGCACTTTCCTCCTGAGCCACACCTATCTCATTCTCTTAGCTCTTCCTGAAAACAGTGTGAACTTGGACTTTTATTTTCCCCAGAGTTTTCATATTCCTGATATTCCATAATGCTTTCTCACAACAGGAGGCTGGGTACCTAATTGACACTTAATAAATAGCTAAATGTCTCCCACAAATAACAGATGCTGCCAACAAGGTTTTGGCAAGCCCTGGATTCTTTCAGTTTATGGTTGAAATCCCTGACAGAAGTCCCAAGTGCTGATTATCTGTGGTGTTCACTATAAAAAGAGAGCAATGTGCTTGAGGTCCTAGGCATGCGTGTGGCAGAACCGGCATTCTGCTTGCAATGGACGGTCTGTGCCACCTATTTTTGCTCAGATGCAGACCTGCTCTATTTCCCTGTGCAGGTGAACTGTAGGGGATCCTGGTGGGAAGTAATTACTTGATTAATGAATAACCAGAAAAAGTCAGGCCCTAGGCAACTTCGGAATATGGTCTAGGAACCTTCAGACCTTGGCATTACGAAGAAGTATAGGTTTGTTGTTGGAGATTTGATTTAGCAGTGATACTGCCTTCTGCTCAGTGTCATTACTTTCTGAATCACATAGTAAGAAGTTCTTCTCCATCTGATTTTTATGTAAGGTGTTGTGTAGCACATACAGGCTGTGATAACAAGGACTGGCAACTGGGTGACATAGAAACAACAAATTTATTTCTCAAAGCTCTGTAGGCTAGGAAGTATAAGATCTGAGTGCCATTGGATTCCTGGTTCAAAGAGGGCTTGCTGTGTCATTGTGTCTTCATATGGAGGAATGGGCAAGGGAGCTCTTTGGGTTCTCTTTTACAAAGGCATTAATTCCATTCTTCTGGGCTCCACCATCATGATCTCATTATCTCCCAAAGGACCCACCTCCAAACAGTATAACATTGAGGATTAGGTTTCAATCTATGAATTTACATGGATCCATTCATTTTGTAGCATAAGGGCATGTACCAGCCTTGTCCCTCTCTATTTATCAGTTCACTTTTCTCATCAAACCATGTAGAATCTTGATCATCTATATTCTATTGGTCACCTGCCATAAGAGTTTGTATACAAAAGTCCATCAGTCTCCTTGCCACCATTTAACTTGCAGTTGAAATTTGTCAAACAACTGTTGTGAGACCAGATCCCTCTTGCTTTCTCTTCCATGTTGTAGCTCATCTATGACATATGATTTTATTTAAATTTAATTTAAATTAATATTTAAATAAATATTATAGTGTAGTTTTCCTACATGGAATCTTTCAGATAAGCCACAATATGACTTCTTACAAGGTTTGGAGAAAAATTGTATCTTAATAGCTATTGAGGATTTAGCCTAGCCCCACCTGGGAATTGTACATTTGACTGTTTTTCTTGAAATCAAGCCTACTTTTTTGTCATGTTGGTTCCATAGTCCCTTTTTCAAATTATAGGGATTATGACAAAATTCTAAAAGAATACAGAAAATCATGAAACTGTTAACTGTTCATCCCTAGGACTTACAGATAGGGACAAGAGGGAATAAGAAGATGGAAGAACTTTATATAATTTACATTTTACAGAGTACTGTTTGAAATTTTACAGTGACTGTATATAACCTTCTGAAATTAAAAATCATAGTAACAATATTTAAAATGCTCATTAACTCATCACCTCATTCATTTTTTCCTTCATTCACCAAATACCCATTGGGTACTTAATAAGTTCTTGGTCTGTTAATAAGAGGAAAAATAAAACATAATTGCTATTTTTCAAGTATTTAACAGTCCAGAGTGCAAACATACAGACATAACAATAATTCAGTACTGTGTCATAAAATCTGAGAATCATTACACTACTGTGGTTAATAATGCGGGCTGTGTTGTAATATTATATAGATTTGGATCCTGACTTTATTGTTTTCTAGCTGTATATCTGGAATGTTATTTAAACCTCTATGTGCCCCATTGGCACCATCTGTAAAGTAGAAATAATTAAAACACCTGCCTCACTGTGTTGAAGAAATTAAATGGATTAATATCTTAGAATACTGTTTGGCAGAAAGTAAATAATAATTATTAGGGGACGCCCAGATGACTCAGTTGGTTAAACATCCAACTCTTAGTTTTGGCTCAGGTCATGATCTCAAGGTCTTGGGATCAAGCCCTGTGTTGGGCTCCTCACTCGGGGAGTCTGCTGGAGGTTCTCTCTCTCCCTCTATCTTTCTGCCCCTTCCCTTGCTCACATGTGCTCTTTCTAAAATAAATAAGTGTTCAAAAATATATTAGGTTTTTATGCTGGAAGTATAAACATAGGTCATCTGAATCATTTTTTTTTAAGTACAGAGAGATTTAGGGAAGATTATCTTAGAGGTGATAAGTTTGAATGCTAAAGACTGTTTAGGAACTTTCTAGATGATGAAACACTAATGTTCTACTAGACTTGTGAACAAGAATCCAGACTGCTGAAAGGTTTCATTGGATGTGCTCAGTGTTTTAAGTTTCTAAATAGTATCTTCAAATATTTATCATATTTTACATAAAAACCAAATCTTGATAAGTCAGAACTATTAAACCTGTAACCAGATGGCAGCAGTTGGTTGGAGCAGTAGGACAGCTGCATAAGGTCCTTAGATGGGGTCTTCACTCTCCATTTCACCAGCACACTTGTAGCCTCCTGACACTGGGGACTCAGATAAAATGGGCTTCTGCTATTTTTTTTCTTTCCTGTTTCCTCCTCTACACACACCCTGAAGCATTTTAGTTGTTGACCCGTGATGAAAGGGATCCTACAGGGAATAGCTGAAGTAGATGATAAAGAGCAAAGCCAAGGTCAAAATAATAAAGGGCCTACTCTTTATGATTGGAAAAATTGATATTGTATCCTGAAAGCTTCAGGGAGCCACTGATGCTTATAACAAGGGGAATTAAATGATGAGAGGAGCTCTTTGGAAAGACCATACCGGCATCACGTGGGGAGATAAATTTTTTAAATGCTGAGTTTGAAAGGCCCAAGAGATACATAGAAACTAAGGTCTTTATGTGAGTCCTGTGGCCTAGACATCACAACTTCAAATAGCTGAAGCCCCAGAATTGATGATGTTACCAAGATGGGGAAGGGGAGAGGCTCGGAATTGAAAAGATAAAAGTATCCACGATACGCAGGGTAGAATGTAGAGAATCTAGGGAACACAAAGAGAAGCACTTTAAGACTTAAAAACACATTCTGGTTTTACAGATATATGGTTTATATGTAAGAGAATTCACTCGTTTTATTTTTATTTTTATTTTTATTTTATTTTTTTATCTCTTTTCTACTTTAATGCCAGTTAACATACAGTGTTACACTAGTTTCAGGTTATGGTATGGTGTGATTCAACACTTCCATACATGGTCTGATGCTTGTCATGACAAGTGCCTTCCTCAGTGCCCGTAACCTCATCCCCCCACCCTCTTCCCCTCTGGTCACCATCAGTTTGTTCTCTAGAGTTGTCTGTTTCTTGTTTTGTCTCTTCCTCTTATTTTTTCCCTTTGCTTGTTTTTTTTTTTTTTTTTTCGTAAACTCCACATGAGTAAAGTCATATGGTGTTTGTCTTTCTTTGACTGACTTAAGAACTCACCTTTTTTAAGTGTTCAGTTTGATGAATTTTAGTAATTTTGCGTAGACATACAACCACTACCACAATTCAAATATAGAATATTTTCATCACACTGAAATTTTCCCTTCTATCCTCTGATTTCATCCACCAACCATAGGCCCCAGGCAACCATTTATCATTTTTATATCAGTATAGATTTTCTAGAAATTCCTTTGAATACCATCATGCAATATGTAGTGTTTTGTATTTGATTTCCCTCACTAAATCATCCAGTACTTGCCTGTATTACTATGTTATGCCTTTCCATCACAGTGTAGTATTCCATAGTGTCGATGTACCATACTTCTGTTCATCAGATGGTGGACATTTGGGTTGTTTCCAATTTGGAGCTCCTTGAATAATGGATGTGGGCTATTTGTACATACATTTTTATTTCTCTTAGTCAAAAACCTAGGAGTACAATTTCTGGGTCTCTGTGTTTCAGTTACTTGATAGACCACTGCCTTCCTAGTTTTGAAACTGGTTGACATCTTTGCAATTTCACCACTCATGTATGAGATTTCCATTTGCTCCACACCCTCCGTAGAACTTGTTATCAATAATTCTACCTTTAGCTGTACTATTAAATGTGCGGTGTTAATATATCAATGACAAAGTTTACTTCCACGATGACTAGAAAATATGAGTGCCTTTCCATGTGCTTATTGTCCATCTGCATACATTTTTGGTTTAGTGTTTAAAGCATTTGCCCATTTCAAAAATTGAATTGTCTGTCATCTTTACTGAGTTGTATGACAGCATTGCATTACTTGGATAAACTGTGTTTGGACAGGGTGTATTATCTTCACGTATTGTTGGATATTTTTAAAAGCCACTTTGAATTTTGGTTCATTAGGGCTACCTGTGTATGGTTTTTTCATGGGATAGCTTTAATTTTGCTAGCAGAAAATGTTGGCTTGGTAAAAATTAGGACATTTTTCTTTCTCCTATATTACTAGAAGGAGTTCAGCAGGAGTATTTTCTTCTCCTTAAATGTCTGATGGAAATCATCTGTCAATTCTTCCAAAAGTGTTTTTTTGGTGTTGGTTGGTTGGATTTTATGGGAGCATTTTTTTAATAAATTTATTTTTTACTGGTGTTCAATTTGCCAACATACAGAATAACACCCAGTGCTCATCCCGTCAAGTGCCCACCTCAGTGCCCGCCACCCAGTCACTGCCACCCCCCGCCTACCTCCCCTTCCACCACCCCTAGTTCATTTCCCAGAGTTAGGAGTCTTTCATGTTCTGTCTCTATGGGAGCATTTTTAATTGCAATGTCAGTATTTTGCATAAGGTTAATTAAATTTTCTGTTTTTTTGGATCATTTGGTCATTATATATTTCAAAGAATTGTTCATTTCATTCAGGTTATCAAACTAAGGGCACAATGTTATTCATTATGTTCTCTTTTAAAAAAAATTATATGAGACCAAGTGAGAGAGCCAGAGAGAGTGCAGGAGTGGAGGAGAGGGGCAGAGAGAGAGGAAGAAGCAGACTCCCTGCTAAGCAGGGAGCCCAACTCCAACTCCAGCAGATTCCAGGACTTTTGGGTTATGACCAGAGCTAATGGCAGATGCACAACCAGGTGAGCCACCCAGGTGCCTCTCATTATGTTCTCACCTGTTTAATTTATGTAAGATCTGCAGTGATGTATTATCTTTAATTCCCAGTTTTTTTTTTAATCTTCGTTCTTTCTAGGTATAAGCTCATACATGTTATTTATCTTTTTAAAGAACTAGCTTTAGATTTTTAAAAATTTTCTCTTTTTCTTTTTTTGAATGTATTGATTTCTGCTTTTAGCTTTATTAAATCTTTCCATCTACTTTGAATTTAATTTGCTTTACTTTTCCTGATTTCTTTAGGTGGAGCTTCTGGTAATTGATTTGATTTCCTTCTGTTCTAACGTGGTATTTAAAGGTATAAATTTCCCTCTAAGCAACTGCTTACACTGTATTTCCTAAATTTTATGTTTTATTATCAGTTCAACATATTTTATAAATTCCTTTTAGATTATTCTTTGACCAGTCTATTATTTAGAAATATATGTTTGGGGACACCTGGGCGGTTTATTTGGTTAAGGATCTGACTCTTGATTTCACCTCAGGTCATGATCTCAGGGTCAGGAGATCGACCCCTGCATCTAGCTCTGCACTGGGTGTGGAGCCTGCTTGGGATTCTTTCTCTTTCTCTGCTTCTTCCCCACCTTGGTACACACATGCACGTGTGCTCTCTCTCTCTCCAAAAAAAGAAAAAATATATAACTTGATTTCCAAATATGGGGCATTTTCTAGTTACTTTATTCATACTGATCTTTAATTATGTTGTGGTCAGAGAACACACTTTGGGTGATCTCATACTTTAAAATATAATGATACATTAGAAATTCATGTATGGCTCACCATATTGTCTATCACAGTAATGTACTATGTGGGTATGTAAAGAATTTGTATTCTAATGTCGTGCTTGACTTCTATAAATATGAAATCAAGTTGGTAATTTTTTTTTTAGTTTCTGTGTCTGTCGAATTTTTGCATAATTCTTTAAAAATTTTTTAAATTTATTTTTGACAAAATGTTTATATTTTGCTATACATATACATTTTTAAATGATTACCTCAAAAAAAATAAAAAAATAAAATGATTACCTCAAACTAATGAACATAGCCATCATCTGCCAAAGTTACCTGTTCATTTTTTTGTAGTAAGACAATTGAGATCTTTTCTCTATGCACATTTTAAGATGCAATAAGATTAAATATTATTAATATTTATAGTACTATGCTGTGCATTAAGGTTCTAGAATGTTAATCTTATAACTGAAATTTTTATCCTTTCATCAATAGCTTCCTTTTTTGCTGATTGTCCAGCCCCTATTAACCACTATTTTGATACTATGAGTTTGATAGATATATTTTTTAGAGCCCACATGTAAGTGAGATCATACGATATTTATCTTAATGTGTCTAGTTTATTTCACTTGACATCGTTGTATCAGCTGCTGAGAGAGGGATGTTACAGTCTCCAATTCTGATTCTGGAATTGTTGATTCATTCCTTTAATGATAGCAGTTTTGCTTCATGAATGCATGATTGTTTTCTTTGAAATTGACACTATCATTGTGAAGTATTCCTCACTATCTCTGGTAGTGTTTTGTATCTTATTATCTATTTTATCTGTTGTTAATTTGACCACTTAAGCCTGTTTATACTTCCTGTCTTTATGGTACATTATTTTCCATTCATTTACTGTCTACCTATTTGTGACTTTATTTAAAGTACATCTGTTATGGACAGCAAGTTAGGTCTCTCTTTTAATCCTTTCTTAAAATCTCCACCATTTTGTTATAGCCTGTTAGTATTAAATACAAATATTTATATAGTTTGGTACCTAGCATTTTATTGTTTATTTCCTCTATAATTCCTTTTTGTTTGCTTGCTTTCCATTACTTCTTTCATCTTCCCTCATTTTTTAAAGACTATTTGAAATATTTTTATTCCTTTTTCATTTTTTAAGGATTTGTTTGAGAGGGAGAAAGAGAGAGCAGTGCAGGAGGGGCAGAGAGAAAAAGGAGAGAGAGAATCCCAAGCAGACTCTCTCCTGAGCTCAGGGCCTAACACAGGCTCAATCTCATGACCCTGGGATCACCTGAGTGGAAACCAGGAGTTGGTTGCTTAACTAACTGAGCCACTCTAACACCCTTCTTTGAAATATTTTGAGAATTTTAATTTTCCAACTGGATTTTTAACTATATGTCTTTGAATTTTTAATAGTTATTCTGAGAACTAAAATAAATTTTACTTTTTATTCTCCAGTAACAGTAAGTAGTTTTGCACTTGACATAAATTGTAAAGTTTTTGAAACCCTATAGGTCCCTGTATCCCTCAACTTTTATGCTAGAGTTGACAATGATCAATACTTCAATTGCTTGTTTTGCAAACAAAGCTTTATTAGAACACAGCCAAAACTATCCACTTAAATATTACATGTGGCTATTTCAGTGCTACAGTGGCAGAATTGACTAGTTGCAAAAGAGCCTACAAAACCTAACGTATTTACGATCAGACCACTTATGGTTACTGCATGTGTGATATTTCTGTAACAGAAACCCCATAAAATGATGACATAATGTTTGCTTTAATCAGTTATATGTATAATATTTAAATTAAGAGGAAAATAATGCAAATATTCATTTGCATAGTCCCAGATACTTATGATTTCAAATGTATGTTTTATTGCTTTCAGAGCATCTGAGTTTCCATCTGGTACTACTCCACTTCATCCTGTGGAACTTTATTTAGCCTTCCTTATAATATACGTCTGTTGGCAGCAAATTTTCATATTTATTCCTCTCCTTATTTATTTGGTTAATCTGACAGTGTCTTTATTTTGCTGTGACTGGTAAAGATTATTTTATAGAGCATCCTTTATATAGAATTTTGGGTGGACAGTTTTATTTGTTTTAGCACTTGAGTAGTCCTGTTCCTCTGTCTTCCACTCTCTATAATGTCTGGCAAAAGAGTAAGTTGTTAGTTGAATTGTTGTTTCCCTGTAGATAATAGGTTTTCTCCTCTTTTTGCTCTTTTCTCTAGCTTTCAACAGTTTGATTTGTGTACTTTCATATGTTCTGTTAATTTTTTTTTTTGACTTTTAAGCAAATGTAGGAAATTTTGGGACATTATTTCTTTAGATTTTTCTGCCATATTTTTTTTCATTCCTCTTCTGGGATTCTTTTTTTTTTTTCTTTTTCAATTTTGTATTTAAATTCCGGTTAACATACAGTGTAGTATTAGTTTTAGATGTACAACAGAGTGATTCAGTACTTCACCCAGGGCTCATACAACACCCAGGGCTCATCACAACAAGTGCCCTCCATAGTCCCCTTCACCTATATCCCCCATTCCCCAAACCCCTTTCTCTGGTAAACATCAGTTTGTGCTCTGCAGTTAAGAGTCTGTATTTTGGTTTGCCTCTTTCTCTTTTTTTCCCTATTTGTTTATTTGTTTTGTTTCATAAACTTCACATATGAGCTAAATCATATGGTATTGTCTTTCTCTAATTTCACTTAACATTATGCTATCTAGTTCCATCTGTGTTGTTGCAAATGGCAAGATTTCATTCTTTTTGATGGCTGAATGGTCCAGTGTGAGTGTGTGTGTGTGTGTGTGTGTGTGTGTGTATACCTTCTTTATCCATTCATCAGTCAAAAGACACTGAGCTATTTCCATAATTTGCCTATTGTAGATAATGTAGCTATGAATGTCTCAGTGCATGTATCTCTTCACATTAGTATTTATGTAATCTTTGTGTAGATACATAGTAGTGCAACTGCTAGATCATAGAGTAGTTCTGTTTTTAACTTTTTGAGCAACCTTCATACTGTTTTCCAGAGTGGCTGCCCGACTTTGCATTCCCACTAACAGTGCAAAAGTGTTCTCATTTCTCTGCATCCTCACCAACACCTGCTGTTTCTTGTGTTGTTGATTTTAGCCATTCTGACAGGTGTGAGGTGATATTGTAGTTTTGACTTGTATTTCCCTGATGATGAGTCATATTGAGTATCTTTTCGTGTGTCTGGTGGCCATCTATATGTATTCTTTGGAAAAATGTCTATTCATGTCTTCTGCCCATTTTTAATTGGATTGTTCTTTTTTGGGGTGTTGTATAATTCTTTATAGATTTTACATATTAATCCTTTATCAGATCTATTATTTGCAAATAATAGACATAGACATTTTTCCAAAGAAACATTCTCCCATGCAGTAGGTTGCCTTTTAGTTTTGTTGATTGTTTCTTTCCCTGTGCAGAAACTTTTTATTTTAGTGTAGTCCCAATAGTTTATTTTTTTTCCCTTGCCTTAGGAGAAATATCTAGAAAAGAAGTTACTATGGCCAATGTCAAAGAGGTTACTGTGTGTGCTCTCTTCTAGGAGTTTTGTGGTTTCAAGTATCCCATGTAGGTCTTTAATCCACTTTAAACTTATTTTTATGTTTGATGTAAAGAAAAGTGGTCCAGTTTCATTCTTTTGGATTTAGCTGTCCGATTTTCCCAGGAGACATTCTTTTTCCCGTTCTTTCCTGCTTTTTCAGAGATTAATTGACCATATAGTTGTGGGTCCATTTCTGGGTTTTCTATTCTGATCCATGGACCTATGTATCTGTTTTTGTGCCACTACCATACCATTTTGATTGCTATAGCTTTCTAATATAACTTGAAGTACAGAATTGTGATGCTTGCAGCTTTGCCTTTCTTCTTCAGGGATGCTTTGGCTTTTTGGGGTCTTTTGTGATTCTATACAAATTTTGAAATTGTTTCATCTCTGTGAAAAATGCTATTGGTATTTTGATAGTGATTGCGTTAAGTGTGTAGATTGCTTTGAGTAGTATAGACATTTTAGCAATATTTATTCTTCCAATCCATGAGCAAGGTATATTTTTTCATTTCTTTGTGTCATTTCTTTCATTAGTATTTTATAGTTTTCAGATTATAGTTCTTTTATCTCTTTGGCTAGGTTTTTCCTAGGAATCTCAACATTTTTGGTGCAATTCCTTATGGAATTTATTCTTTAATTTCTTTTTCTGTTGCTTCATTATTAATTAGTATATAGAAACACAACAAATTTCGGTTCATTGATTTTGTATCCTGTGATTTTATTGAATTTGTTCCATTTACATGTAGGGCACACTGTTTTATATTACCTAACAGGTCTTTGAGGCTCTGCTCATTTATTTTCTATCTTATATCCTTTTTTTTTGCACAACTGCATAACTTCTATTGATTTTTCTTTAAGTTAACTTTTTCTTTCCTTTGTCATTTCCATTTGGCTTGGCAAATCCATTCAATGATTTTTTATTCCAGTTTTTTTTTTATTTCTGCATGTCTATTTTAGTTTATTGTCTCTATTTTTCTGGTGGCACTTGCCATCTTTTCATTCATTGTGAACATATTATGCTTTCTTTAATTGGGGATTGTTAAAATAGCCACTTTAAAATCCTTTTGCTATTTTTCAAAATCTGGGTCATTGCATAGTGGGTGTCTGTTTAATTTGACTTTTCTTTGTTCCATTTCCCTGGTTGCCTACTTTTGCTTCATTTTGTATTGTATCTTGGACACACAGATACTCAGTGTTAAGGATTTTGGATTTTTTACACTTTTGTCAAATGTGATGGTTCTTTTAACAAACAGTTATCTTAGTTGGATTTAAATTGCAAACTGCTTTGGAAGTGGCAGCTTTGGCCTTCAGATCTTTATTTAGGTCAGCTGCATTTGGTCTTCTCTGTGCATGCATATGTCAAAGGTCAGGGAGAAATGTGGATAGGCAAAGTTGGGACTTTCCCTTTGGAGATTCCCTCACTCTATTCCTCAGCAACATTTTCCCTGTCTTCAGTTCTTTGGCTCACCAGAAATGCTGCAGTTTTTCCAATACCTTGTTATTCACCCCTTGAATGGCTGCACCAGACTTGAGGTGAAAATTCAGAGAAGAGGACTTTCACCTCCCATAGTCCTCTGCATTATTCACCACTAAATTCTGACAGCTTCTGCTCACTTTCCTCTGCCTGTATATGTGTATCTTGAGTATAAGGTCCAGATTTTTTATTTGTTTTCTACAGAGGAGCTATTCTGATAAGGTCTTGTAGTATCAGTACTAATGAGATCCTCAAGATTCAGTACATTTGTTTTTGAAAGTTATGGTAGATTCAAAGATTACATTTCTACAGTAATTTTTCATGACAGTTTCTATTCTCTTTGTAATTTCAATTGACTTCTTTTGTAGGATTTGCCTATCATTAATTACAAGAATGTGTTTTGTACTTTCTCTTATACTGTTTTTTTTTTGTGCGATCTTACTACTTTCTATAATATAAAATGTTTATAGAACCTAAACTTTTAAAAAATCTAAAACTTCCATACGTCATGGTGAATATGTATTGCAAAAATAAATTATGCAAATATTGTATGACTATTTAAATTTACATCGAGGCTTAAATAAGGATTATAATTAGAAAAATGTAAAACATGGAATTTTTTTTCCTTTAGGCTTGATTTGTTATGTCTTTTATGTATTCTGTCAATTGAAAACCATGTTTGCTTTTAGGTAGATGTTTTAAATAAATATTTATAGCACTATGAATTGCATACACCTTATGGTAAGTTCTCTTAGTAGTAGATAGGATCTTGAGTAATTGAGGCCACATGGAATATCTGTGTTTGGAGGCTCAGCATCTTTTAAACACACTTATATTTTCCCTTCAAATGTGTTAGGAACTGATAAACACTTTCCTGCACAAACATCTCTTTTACTTATTTTTAGTACTTATAAAAAGCTAGTGGATCATTAAAGTAATCCCCTGAGTGAGTTTAAACAGTTATTTCAGAAAAAGAAAAGGAACATTGGTGCAGCAGAGATTTATTTTTAACACTCTGACTTCAAGGTCAAAATCAATTTTTCTTTTGTACATAATGGTGATAGGAAGGTGAAGGCTAGGAATCAAAATCTATAAGCTTTTATCTTATTATAGTTTATGATATATGAGTATAAGAGAAAAGAAACTGTGTGCAGAGATAGAATTGATTTCAATCTAAAGAAAAAGTACTGGATAGGGTATCATATAGGAAATAAAACATTGTAGTTATTCCCTCAGTTTGTTAATCTGCACAGTTGATTAAATAATATCTACATCACAGGGTTTTGTGCAATGTTCAAAATTTTAAAAAGTTGTAATTGTCAATTCACTTTTGAATGCTTATAACTATGAACTTTTGATCATGAGATACTCAGATGGACAAACTTCATAATAATAGTTTGTGATTCCATCTCTGTTGCAAACTTATATAACTTGAAATCTAATCCTATAATAACATTTAAAATGGAAACTATTGGGGGAAATCCAGAGGAGCACATATACCCTCAGATAAAAAAGAAATATTTAAGGGAGGACAGAGAAATGTGCAGATGCTTAGAGTGTTGCTTTACAGGAAATAGGCTGTTTTGTTAAATCTTCTTGTTTATTTTATTAACCTCACAATGAATATGTCCTTGGAAAATTTAACACTTATGAAGGGTATCATTATATCTGATTTGTGGGAAGTTATTGACTTTATCACACTTCAGCTGAGGTTAGCTCAACCAGAAATTCATTTCCTTGCCTAGACTTAGAAATGAAATTGGAGGGTCCAGAGGAACTTCAGAGTTCCTTGAGGAAAGCCCTGTATTTTCCAGAGCTATGAGGAAGAAAAATGAAGTACCTTAAGTTTGTTTGGCTACTTAGTTGAGAGCAAGTAACTACAATTCAGGTGCTTTGAATTCTTTGATATTGTACATTCAATTATATTACACTAACTAACATGGTGGGGATTATACAATTTTAAAAAGTTCATTTCTTCTATTTCTCCCTGTGCCCACGACACACATCCTATCATGCTCCACTCTGTTAGATTATGTGGCATTTATAGATTTTATATACATAAAGATTAAGTTGTGTGACTGATGCTTTTAAAATTTTTACAGGTCTACTGTTGCATAACTGGTATAAAGTGAATTGTACATATTGAAGTATTACACTTTATAAGTTTTAACAAGTGTGTGTGTATATATACACACACTTATATAACTGAAACCACCATCACAATGAAAATTATAAAAACTTAACATTTTTTGAAAAGTTTTTAATCCTTCCAACTACTTCATTTCATCCCCAGACCCAGGCAGCCACTGATCTGTTCTTTGTCACTTTGCATTTTCTAGAATTTTATATAAATTGAATCACACAGTATGTGCCCTTTTTATTATCTGGCTTCTTTCACTATAATTATATTGAGATCCATCAATGTTGTTGCCTATATGAACAGTTCATTGCTTTTTGTGGCAACTTCATAGTAAAGATACACCAAAATTACCTTATCCATTTTCCTGTTGATGGCCACATTTAGATTTTGGGTTGTTGTTGATGTTTATTGTTTAATGTGTTTGCTCTTAAAGATAAAGCTGCTATCAATATTGGTATTTAAGTGTGTGTACACATAGGAGTTGATACTCTTGGGTAAGTAAGCTGAATGGATGCCATATGGTAGATGCATGTGCTTGGAACTTCTTCTGAAAAATGATTGTACCTATTTTGAATTCACACTAGATAAGAGTTCCAGTGATTCCACATTCTTGACAATACTTAATATAGGCAGTTTTATTGAGTCTTTGTTTCAGCTATTCTAAAAGGTATATCATGGCATCTTATTATGTTTTTAATTTGCATTGTAGACCATACTTGCATGTGCTAATTTGCCATCCATATGTGTTTTCAGAGATGAAATTTTTATTACATGTATTTTCTTTATTTTCCTATTACTTATGACATTGATTTCCACCCTGTTTTATTTTTTTTAAAGATTTTATTTATTTATTCATGAGAGACATAGAGACAGAGGCAGAGACAAAGGTAGAGGGAGAAGCAGGCTCTTCCTGGGGAGCTAGATGCAGCACTCGATCCCTGGATCTGGGATTATGCCCTGAGCTGAAGGCAGATGCCCAGTCACTGAGCCACCCAGGTGTCCCTTCACTCTGTTTTATTCTTATTATTTCCATTCTTTTGCAGGCTTTGGATTTAATTTGCTCTTTTGTTTGTTTCTTAAGGTAAGAACTGGCAATGTTGTTTGGCACATGACTTCCTTGGTAATACAGGCATTTTATGCTTAAAAAAAAAAAACTGCACTCTACACCTGGGTGGCCAAGTGGGCATTCAATTCTTGGTTTTGGCTCAGGTAATGATCTCTGGGTCGTGAGATGGACACCTGCATCCAGTTCCAAGCTGGGCAAGGATCCTGCTTAAGATTCTCTCACTCTCCCTCTGCCTCTCTACTGTTTATGCATGCTCTCTCTCTCTTTAAAAAAATACCCTCTAATCATTTCCTTAGTTGCATCCCACATATCTTAATGTTTAGTTTTGATTTTTATACAGTCAAAAATGAATTTAATTATGTTTCCAATTTTTTTACTTGATGCACAGGTTATCTAAACACATAATATTTAGGGATTTTCAAGATAGCTTTCTATAATTGACTTCTAACTGAATTTAATTGTGGTCAGAAAACATACTTTGTATGATTTTAATCTTTGCAAATTTGATAATAGCTTTTATGGCTAAGAATATATTCTGTTTCAGGGTGCTTTTTGTGTTCACTTGAAAAGTTTATATCATTTTGTCATGAAAAATAAGATAAAAACAGAGAGGGAGACAAACCATAGGAGACTCTTAACTATAGGGAACAAACTGAGGGTTGCTGGAGGGGAGAGGGATACGCTAAATGGGTGGGGTTAGGGGATACACTAAATGGGTGATAGGCATTAAGGAGGGCACTTGTAATAAGCCCTGGGTGTTATATGCAAGTGATGAATCACTAAATTCTACCCATGAAACTAATAACACAATATATGTTAATTAACGTGAACTTAAATAAAATTTAAAAAAAGAATGTTCTAATATGTCACTTAATGTGGTAATTGTGTTCATCAAGACTTTATTGGGGGGGCTGGATGGCTCAATCAGTTAAGTGTCTGCCTTCAGCTTAGGTCATGATCTCAGGGTCCTGGGATTGAGTCCCATGTCAGCTCCCTGCTCAGCAGGGAGTCTGCTTCTCCCTCTTACTCTGCCCCTCCGCCTCACTCGTGTTTTCTGTCTCTCTCTCAAATAAATAAATAAAATCTTTTTTTAAAAAAAGGCTTTGCACACAACACTTAGTTTCAGGTGTACAACTTAGTCTTTAAAAAGTTCTTATATTATGCTATGCTCACCACAACTATAGCTACTGTGTCCCATTACATTCTTATCTTGGGACACCTGGGTGGCTCAGTGGTTGAGCATCTGCCTTTGGCTCAGGTCATGATCCCGCAGTCCCGCGACTGAGTCCCACATTGGGCTCCCTGCATGGAGCCTGCTTCTCCCTCTGCCTATGTCTCTGCCTCTCTCTCTCTCATGAATAAAAAAATAAAATCTTTAAAAAATGTTTATAAAAAATTTAGTCTATTACATTCTTATCATGATATCATGGACTCTATTCCTTATGCTCTACTTTCTATTCCATAACTAGAAGCTTGTATCTCCCTCTCCCCCTCACTCATTTTGCCCAACCTTTACTTCTTTCTCCCCAGCAACCATCGGATTGTTTCCTGTATTTATAGTTATGATTCTGCTTTTTTTTATTTATCCATTTTTTTTAGATTCCATTTGTGAGTGGAACCATAAGATATTTATTTGTCTTTCACAGTCCAACCTGTTACACTTAGCATAATACCTTCTAGGTCTATCCATGTTATCTTATAAGGCAGGATCTCATCCTTTTTATGGTTGTGTAATATTACATTGTATAAAAATATACATTTTTCTTACCCATTCATCTGTTGATGGACAAGTTGGCTATTGTAAAAAATGCTGCAATAAACATCAGGATGGATGTATCTTTCTGAATTTGTATTTTTGTTTTTGCTGGTTAAATATTCAATACTAGAATTATTGGATCAAATCATATTTCTATTTTTAATTTTTTGAAGAACTGTTATACTATTTTTCACAGTAGTTGTGCCAATTTACATTCTCACCAACAGTATATGCGGTTTCCATTTCCTCCACATCTTTACCAACATTTGCTGTTCCTTGTATTTTTGACTTTGGCCCTTCTAACAGGTGTGAGGTGATATCTCATTGCAGAAATAAGAGGCATTCATGTTGGTAAAAAAAAGAAGTTAAACTGTTAATATATGCAAACAACATGCTATTATACCTAGAAAATCCTAAAGAATCCAGCAAAAAAGTATTCGAAGTAATAAAATAATTCATTAAAGTGGCAGAATACAAAATTAATACCAAAAATTGATAGTGCTTCTATACAGTAACAATGAAGTCACAGAAAGAGAAATATAAAAAACACCATTTGCAATTGCACCAAAAATAATACAATATCAAGACTTCATAACATTTATGATTTTCTATTTGTCCTATAACATATGCAGAGAAGAGCATTGAAATTCCTATTTATAATTATGGATTTGTCTATTTCTCCTTGCGACTCAAATATATATCACTTATTTCAACTCCATTATGAGTTGCATAAATATTAAGGATTATTATGTCTTCTTGCTGACTTGGCCCATGTATCATTGAGAAATGGCCCCTTTTATCCCTAGTAACATTTTTTTAAAAATTTTTTTATTGGAGTTCAATTTTCCAACATTTAACATTAACATTTCAGTGCTCATCCCGCCAAGTGCCCCCCTTAGTGCCCATCACCCAGTCACCCCAACCCCCCGCCCACCTCCCTTTCCACTACCCCTTGTTCATCTCCCAGAGTTAGGTGTCTCTCATGTTTTGTCACCCTCACTGATATTTTCACTCATTTTCTCTCCTTTCCCTTTTTTCCCTTTCCTTAGTAAAAAAATTTTTAAAGACTTTATTTGTTTATTTTAGAAAGAGTGAGTGGGGGAGGGGCAGAGAGAGATGGACAGGGAGAGTCCCAGGCATCTTCCACATTGAGCATGGAGCCCAATACAGAGATCTCAGGACCCTGATATCATGACCCAAACCAAAACCAAGAGTCTATCATTCAACCCACTGAGCCATCCAGGCGCTCCTATCCTTAATAACATTTTTTACTATGAAATTTATTCTGTTTAGTATTAATAGAGGTACTCTAACTTTCTTATGATTAGTGTTAGCATGTTAAATTATTTGTATCCTTTTACTTTTAACCTATTTGTGTTTTTATATTTGAAATTGATTTCTTCTGCAGAACATAATTAGATTTTGTATTTTATCCAATTTGAGTGTCTTTTCATTGTGTTGTTTACACCATTTATGTTTGATGATTGATAGGATTGTGTTAAATTTATCATGTGGGACTTTCTACATTTATTTTTTCTTCTTCTACCTTTTCTTCTTTAGTCTTGATTATTCATTTTTATCATTTATTTCACTTCATTTTCTATTAACTATAATTATTTCTTGCATCATTTTATGGTTATGATATATGGTTTAGAGTAGACATCTTTATGGGTTATAGTGTACATCTTTATAATAGTTACTTTCAAGGGATATTATAGCATTTAATGTGTTGTATGAGAAACTTAGGGAGAAGCAAAGAATGTTAGAATGCTATCCTTCCATTTTTCTCCTAACCAGAGTTTGTGCTACCATTGTCATACAATTTATATACATTAAAAATCCCCCACATCACAGATCATTATTTTTGCTTTAACAAATAAGTTATGTTTTAAAGTTAAATAATGTGAAGTGCCTATTATAGATTTACTCACACAGTGACAATTTCTAATGTTCTTCATTTTGTTGGCATAGATCATAAGGATTCCACCTGGTAATACTTTCCTTTAGCCGGAAGTAGTTCCTTTAAGATTTCTCGTAGTGCAGATTAACTGGCTATCAAAAGTTTGTGTATGTCTTGAGTATCTGTATTTCACCTTTGTTTTTGAAAACTATTTTCACTGGTTATATAATTACAGGATAACAGTATTTTCTTTCAACTTTTAAGATTGTGCTCTGTTGCCTTCTTCTTAGCATTGCTATGACAAAAAAAAAATTTGCTCTCATTCTTATATTAGTTCCTTTACTTGTAACATGTCTTTTATTTTCTGTTTTAAAATTTTTATTTGTTGTAATTATGACATTCCTTGCTTGAGTTGTTTCCAACTTTCTTGTGTTGACTTTTATTGAATTATTGGAATTGTATGCTCTATCCCTAAAAGAAAAAAAAACGGTTATTTTTTCAAACTTTTTTTTTTTCCTTTAACCTTTCTCACCTTTGGGAATTTCAAACACATATGTATTGATTTTTGTTAAGTTGTGTCAGTCTTTTTCTTTCGTTTTATTTTCAGTTTTTCTAGCTGTAAGTTTCATTTTGAAGATTTTATTTATTTGAGAGAGAGAGAGAGATTGGAAGAGTAAGAGAGACAGGGAAGGGGAGAAGCAGACTCCCCACTGAGAAGGGAGCCCAACACGGGGCTTGATCTCAGGATTCTGAGATCATGACCTGTGCCCAAATCAAGAGCCAGACCTTAACCGACTAAGCCCACCCAAGTACCTCTAGCTGTGTTTCACTTTAGATAGTCTCTCTTTGTTGCTCTTCAAGTTCATTATTCCTTCCTTATTCTCTATCCTGTCTTTAACCCCAGTATATTTTGTCTCATTCATTTTCATCAATACAATTTAGTTTAGTTTTTTTTAAATATTTGTTCCAATTAGTATTATCTGTATTTAGCTTCTTAAACACTTTGGCTACTAATTTTGTCACCTGTATTAATTCTGGTTCAGTTATGGTTATTTTTTCTCCATATTATGTATTTCTTGCTTCTTTGCCTGCCTGATAATTTTTGATTAATTCCAAAATATAGGGAGTTTTACTTTGTTGAGTGAGAGATATATTCATGTAAATATCCATATAAATTCATATATTCTTTTTTAATTCATATATTCTTATAAATATCCTTGAACTTTGTTCCAGAATTCAGTTCAGTTACTTCTCATCTTTGTTTTATAACAGTAGACCAGCTTTTTGTCAAAGCAAATTTTGCTTTACTACTAATGTAAAATCCTACTGGGTACTCTGCTTGATCCCCCATGATTTATGAAGTTTCCTATTTGGTCCGGCAGAAACATGAACTATCACGAGTCCTGTATTAGTTTTGGTTATTGTTTCCTCAAATCTTTTTGAGTTGTTTTCCCCACGTCTCTATTATATTTCTTAATCATTTATACTTATCAATACTCAGCTAAACATTCTAGGGTATCTGCACATCTCCAGAGCTTTCTATCTGTGCAGACTCTTTCCTTTTCAGTACTAGCCCTGCTAATGCTAGCAGGTTGGCTTCTCCAGAATCATAGCTCTATTTTCTCATGTTCGCAAGATTGAACAGTTTCTGCCTGGAGTCTGCAATCTTGCACAACAGCCTAGAAACTCTAAACTGGGGCAAATCATAAGGCTCACTTTGCAATTTTCCTGTTCTTAGGAGTCACTGATTTTTGTTGCCTGATGTCTAATGCCTTTAAACCATTGTTTTGTATATTTTGTCCAATTTTCGTTGTTTCAGATCGGAGAATCAGTTTACTTCCTCTTACTCCATCGTGGCCAAGAGTGGAAGTCTTTGATTCCTACAGAATTATGCTATTCTAGGACAGAATAGGCACTTTATATTTCTCTAATAGCACTCATCGAGTTGCATTACTGGATCTGTTTTATTGTAAATGTATGAAGTAAAATGCAGGGATTTTTGTTGTCTGCATCTGTCCAATTATTTAAACCAAGGAAAGGAATATGAATAAAGAAATGCATTAGTAATGTACATATTTGCAATAGAACAAGATAAAAAGGAAAGAGCAATCCCAAGATAATGTTTTGGTGGGATTGGTGCAATAAATCTTATGAGTGATGTTCTTTTGGCAGATGAGAACTTGTTGAGCTGGAATGAGATTTTTCATGTACAAAGGCTGACACCACATTTACATCTATGTTTGGGGTAGAGCCTAAATCTGTAAAAGTAAGAGAAAAACACAGCTAAACACTTTGATAAAAGTTAGAAGGTTTTTTAAGTATTCACAGTAAGCTAGAGAGAAGGAGATCAAAGAAAACTAGAAGCAGAGAGGCAGTAGGTGTGCTGAGAATATCCTCAAGAATTTCATGTAGTTTATGTACTTACCTAGAGACACTAAGTTTGGAATTATTTAAGCAGAAATGACTTTATAGTATCTGATGTTTTATTTTCTGTGCAAATTTCCCTGGCATATTAAAATGAACATGAAATTGTGTAATATATTTGATATTTGTTAGTATATTAGAGCAAGGGAAGAAGAGTTGTATCCACAGTGGAGTTCCATGGACTACTAAGAAGACATGGTCCCTGTAGCTGATAGGAGTAACATTTAGAAACAGATGGGAATACAGCAACAGGTTCAGTTGTACTAATATGGATAAAACATAAACTGTCACAAAAATCCCTAGATTGCTGGTACTTTTTACAGAGTACACAAATAACATGCTTTGCATTTTTGGTGATAATAATAACAATAGCAATCTAGTTTTCATCGTCACCACTATACATATGAAATTAAAGTAATAAATCATTGACCATTCACTCAGCCAATCCAGCTTAAGTGTTAGAACATTCTTTTTCAAAATATTTGTCTTAAAATGTGAAGCATTTCTTTTACTTATGTGACAATTATTCACTATTTCTGGAATTCCATTACTGAAACTATTTTTGGTATAATTTTGATCCACATAGAAGAAACAAGCTCTTAACTATAAATTACACTGACTGTATCATTCATGAATTAATCATTCATGTTCTTCAGTAATCTTTGACTGATTGATTTTTGTCTTTTCCAATTCAAATCTAGCTTTAATGGGTGCGAGTTTGGTGCCATTAGTATTCAGAAAGAAAATATCAAAGAGAAATTATTGTTAAAAATACTTTAGACAAAAAGAGTTGAAATTTGTCAGTGCTGTATCTTTTTTTGTTGTTGTTCCCCCGGCCCAGGCATACTCCCTTTAGTACTTCAAAGACCTATCACAATGTAGGCACAGAACACAAAAGAAATTCTGCTGAAGTGGTATGTTTTTTTAAGTTTTTATTTAAATTCCAGTTAACATGCAGCATAATATTAATTTCGGGTATATAATATAGTGATTCCACACTTCTGTACACCACCCTGTGCTCATCATGACAGGTACACGCCTTAATCCCCATTGCCTATTTCACCCATCCCCCCACCTACCCCTTCCTCTATTGGGTTTTTTATCTTTAAAGATCATGTTTTTCAATTATACACCAGTGTGGTACATATGTGGACATATGTAACAATGATTTAAATTACCCTTTCAATTATTTCTTTACTATTTTTTATGTTTTTTTCTTAACTCAGTTTATAGGCTGGCATTCTATTTTCTTGTTTACTATGTATAGCTACAAGACAGGAAGTCTTGATCAATTTTTTACATATCTAGTTTTTAATACTTCAGATATTAAACAAATAATTGAGTATCATTTTCTGAATACATGTGTTTAGAAACTCTTCCCTTTTAGGATCCTTGATATGGGAAAAAAACATATTTTATTGTGAATTCACATATTTCTTTGCAGATAGCTATGTGTTCCTTGCTGAGCATAATCTGAATTTTAGGATATAAACTTCCAAAGTGACAAATTCACATATGGGAAGGAGGAGAATGTGTATGTTCTAACAAGTTGTTTAGTTCTTAGGGATCTTTTGTTGTGACTTTTAGGAAGCATCACATGATTTTATATGTCAGCATTGTGGTTGGTACGTTTTTAACATCTCGTAGATTAAAAATAGATGTTTTCTTTAAACTTTATATCTACTTTTAAAGAATAACTGATAGTTGGGAGTTACAAAATTATTAATAAAATTTATATTCAGATTAATATTTTAAGAAAATATTCTAAGGATCTTGTCCTGCTTTTAGTGGGTCTCCTGGAATTCTTTGTGTTGTAGGCCTGTCTCACAGATTTGGTAGGATTTCTGATGTTTTTATGCCTGCAATGTGAGTTTTAAAAACAACAACCTGACAGGTATTGTGCATAAAAGTTGAGAATTTTTACCTAACTCAATGAGATATTTCCTTCAATCAGGTTGACATTAAAAAACTCTAGTAAGCCATCCTAGAAGGGGCATCTTGTATAACATTCCACTTTTCCTTTTACATTTAACATTCATTTTTATGTGTATAGTCACCTTAAAGTGTAGAAACTGACTATTAAAAAGTATAGAACTGGAAAATAAGGGGGTATAGATTGCTCTTAGTACATACATGTTTTCTTTCACTCTTCTGTGTTTCTTATGCTGAAAGCCATTGAATTATGCTTTTATTTCTCTTTGAATAGATCCTTCATGGTAATCTTCTGAGAGAATTTCAAAAACTGTTGTATTCTGTGGTAACTCATAATTATATTTTGGTATCCCTTGAGTCACATAATTTGGTTATATTTTATCCATACTTACAGTTCTGCTATTTAACCATGTGTAGATAAGGCTAACCTGCCACAGGTATCCCAAAGCACTTTTTTTTTCTCATTAGTAAAGCTTACTCCAAATAATGATATAAAATTTCCAGTTTTAAAAACAGTGGATATCTCACTCTCTGACTTGCTAACAAACTCGCTAACAGTACATCTGCCAGCTCTTGATTTACTTCAAAGGAGAAATGTAATGTCAGGGAAAAAAATAAGCTCTACACATCAGAAATTCCTTGTAGAAAATATACACATAGAATTTTAAATACTTTCAACAAGTATTGTGAGTTTAAGAATTAACAAAGAGTATCTTGATTGTATACAACCCGATATAAATTGAAATCTACAGGAATGTGTTGGAAAAGAATGTTATCAAAGTTGAATACAGTAGTTATTTTCTGCCACCATGGAGTTCATTCACATTTAATAGGCAGTTAAAATCTATGTGTTCCCCCTTTAAAGTGGTGGGCAGGTACATGTGTGAAATTCTGTTTACAAGCCGTGGAAACTACAGGATAAAGGAGAAGGAATACATGACACTACTGCCAAGAACTTCTTTTTTTTTTTTTTTTTTTTTTTTTTTTTTAAGAAGGACTGTCACTGTACCCTTTGTTGTAATGGATGAAACAAGATAGATAGAGAATAAAGACTGATTACTATTCTGAAGAATCCTGACACTTCATATGATTGATTTCATAG
This sequence comes from Vulpes vulpes, assembly GCF_048418805.1. Lineage (NCBI taxonomy): Eukaryota > Metazoa > Chordata > Mammalia > Carnivora > Canidae > Vulpes > Vulpes vulpes. The sequence goes on along the minus strand of NC_132796.1, from coordinate 28,462,583 downwards.
GCAATCCAGCATTTGTTGTTTAGAACAAAATTATAAATATATTTTGCCTTGATTTTCTTTATTCTAAAAGGATGGGCAGGGGCAGCCCCGGTGGCGCAACGGTTTAGCACTGCCTGCAGCCCAGGGTATGATCCTGGAGATCGGAGATTGAGTCCCACATCAGGCTCCTTGCATGGAGCCTGCTTCTCCCTCTGCCTGTGTCTCTGCCTCTCTCTCTCTCTCTCTCTCTCTCTCTCTCTCTTTGTGTCTCTCATGAATGAATAAATAAAATATTTTTTAAAATTTAAAAAAAATAAAAGGATGGGCAAAAAATCTAGTTATATATAATTTTCAAGAATATGTGAATATAGGTATTCTAAAAATATGCAAAATAACTATTTTGTTGGTATGGCTGGAATAGATATACTTCTATCAGCCAAAATAGACTTTAAAACAAAGAGCATTGTATAATGCTGAAAGGGTCAATCCAACAAGAGAATATAACATTTATAAATACTTATGCACCCAACATAACAGCACCTATATAAAGCAAATAACAGACCTAAAGGGAAAAATTGACAGCAGTACAATAATAGTGGGGTATTTTAATACGCCACTTACATCAATGGAGAGATCATTCAGACATAAAATCAATAATGAAACTTTGGCTTTAAACAATGCATTAGACTGGATGGACTTAATAGATATATACAGACCGTTCCATCCAAAAGCAGAAGAATACACCTTCTTCCCAAATGCACATGGAACATTCTCCAGTATACATCATATATTAGGCCTCAAAATATAAGTATCAATAAATTTATGAAGATGGGAAGCTTGGCAAGCATCTTTTCAAATGATATTGGTTGTAACTAGAAGTCAATTACAAGAAGAAAATTGGAAAAATCACAAGTAAACAGATTAAACAGCCTGCTACTCAACACCCAATGGGTTAATTTAATCAATCAAAGGAGAACTCAAAAAATAACTTGAGGTAAATAAAAATGGAAATACAACATACCAAAATTCATGGGAGGTAGGAAAAGCAATTCTAACAGGGAAGTCAAAACAATATACGCATACCTCAAGAAATAAGAGTAATGTCAAATAAACAATATAACTTTACACCTAAAGTAACTAGTAAAAGAAGACCAGCAAAGCCTAAAGTTAGTAGAAAGAAGGAAATGACAAAGGTCATATTGAATAAATAAATGAAATAGAGACTAAAACGATAAACAATCACTGGAAGTAAGAGCTGGTTCTTTGAAAGGATAAACAAAATGGACAGACTTTTAGCTCGAGTCACTGAAAGTGCCCAGATAAATAAAATCATAATGAAAGAAAAGTTACAGTTGCTACCACAGAAATACAAAGGATTTTAAGAGAATACTATGAAAAATTATATGCCAATAAATTGGAAAACCCAGAAGAAATGGATAAATTCCTGGGAGCATACAGTCTTCCAAGACTAAATCATGACGAAACAGAAAAATCTTAACAGACTAGTAAGGAAATTAAACCAGTAATCAAAAGTCTCCCAACAAATAAAAATCCAGAACCAGAGGACTTCAGTGGTGAATTCTACCAAACATCCAAAGACAGTTTAATACCTATCCTTACACACTTCTACAAAACTGAAGAGGAGGGATGTTTCCAAACTCACTTTATGAGGCCAGCAGGACCCTATACCAAGAGCGGACAATGACATCACACACACAAAAAAAATTATAGGCCATTTTCACTGATAAATATAGATACAAAAATCCTCAACAAGGGGCTCCTGGGTAACTCAATTGGTTGTGTGTCTAGCTTTCAATTTCAGCTCAGGTCATGATCTTAGGGTCCTAGGATCAAGCCCCACATCAGGCTTTGTGCTCAGCATGATGTCTGCTTCCCCCTTTCCCTCTGAACCTTCCTGCTCATTCTGTCCCTCTCCCTCTTTCCCTCCCTTCTTCCCTCTCTCCCTCCCTCTCTCTCTCCCTCTCTCTCATAAATAAATTTTTTAAAGAAAATCCTCAACCAAATACTAGTAAAACAAACCTAACAATTCCTTAAAAGGATTATACACCACAATCATGTGGAATTTATTCCAGGGATGCAATGATAGTTCAATATCCAAGAATCAATCAATATACTATACAACATTAACCAAATCAAGGATAAAAATTATATGATTATCCTAGTAGATGTGGGAAAAGCATTTGAAAAAAATCAATGTCTATGATAAAAACTGTCAACAAATGTAGAGAGGAAATTTACTGCAATGTAATAAAGGCCATATATGATAAGTCCACAGCTAATATCATACTCAGCAGTGATAAACTGAAAGCTTTACCTCTAAGATCAGGAACAACACAAGGATTCCCACTCTCATCTCTTTTAGCAAACTTAGTATTGGAAGTCTTAGAGCAATTAGGCAAGAGAAGGAAATAAAAGGCATCCAAATTGGAAAGAAAGAAGTAAAATTGTCACTATTTGCGGGTGACATGATTTTTTTATAGAAAACATTAAAGATCCCATCAAAGAACTGTTATAATTAAGAAACAGATTGAGTAAAGATGCAGGGTACGAAATATACAAAAATCTGTTGCCTTTATTAACACTTATAATGAACTATCACAGTAAGAAATGGAGAAAACCATTCCATTTACAATTATATCAAAAAGAATAAAATACCTAGAAATACATTTAACCAAGGAGGTGAAAGACCTGTACTCTGCAAACTATAATATATTGATGAAAAAATTAAGACACAAGTAAAGAAATTTAGTCATGCTTATGAATTAGAAGTATCAATATATTGGGGATGCCTGGGTGGCTCAGCAGTTGAGTGTCTGCCTTTGGCTCAGGGTGTGATCCCAGATTTCCAGGATGGAATCCTGCATCGGGCTCCTTGTATGGAGACTGCTTCTGCTCCCTCTGCCTGTGTCTCTGCCTCTCTTTCTGTGTTTCTCATGAATAAATAAATACAATCGTTTTTTAAAAAAAGTAGTATGAATATTGTTGAAATGTCTATAATATCCAAAGACTTCTGCAGATTTTTTTGTTTTATGCAGATTAAATGCATCTCTATCAATATTTTAATGCCATATTTCATAGAATAAGAGCAAGCAATCCTAAAATCTGTATGGAATCACAAGAAAACCCAAAGAGCCAAAGGAATCTTGAGAAAGATCAAAGTTTGAGGGATCACATTCCCTGACTGTGAACTATGTTACTAAGTATAAGAATCAAAATAATATAATATTGGCATAAAACTAGACAAATTAATGGAACAGAGAGCCCATTAATAAACCCATACATATATCATCAGAATGTACAGTGAGAATAGGACAGTCTTCAATAAAATGCTTCTGGGGAAACTGGATAGCAACATGCAAAAAAAACTGAAAATAGACTATTATCTTTTACCATCCACAAACATTAACTCAAAATAACTTAAAGACTTAACTGTTAGACCTTAAACCATAAAACTCATAGAATAAAAACATGGGTGGTGACGGAAGCTCCTTGTATTAGTCTTGATGCTGTTATTTTGGACTCCAAAAGCAAAGGAAACAAAATAAACACTAAAAGATTACATTAAACTAAAAACTTCTGCACAGCAAAGGAAAGCATCAACAAAATGGACTAGCAACCCACTGAATGGGAGAAAATATTTGCAAATCATATATCTAATAAGAGTTTAATACCCAGAATATATAATTAACTCCTACAGCTCAGTAGCAAAAAACCCCAAATCATCCAATTTAAAAGTGGGTAAATAAACTGAATAGATATTTTTTAAAAGATTATTCATTTGAGAAGTAGAGTGAGTGAGAGAGAGAGCATGAGCTAGGTTAGGTGAGGGGCAGAGGGAGAAGCGGACTCCCTGCTCAGCAGGAAGCCTGATGTGGGGCTCAATCCTGGACTTCATCCAGGGTCATGACCTGAGCCAAAGGCAGATGCTTAACGAATGGAGCCAACTAGGCCCCTCTGGATAAAAATTATTTTTAAAATACCTATAGTTGGGATCCCTGGGTGGCGCAGTGGTTTGGCGCTTGCCTTTGGCCCAGGGCACGATCCTGGAGACCCGGGATCGAATCCCACATCAGGCTCCCGGTGCATGGAGCCTGCTTCTCCCTCTGCCTATGTCTCTGCCTCTCTCTCTCTCTCTCTGTGACTATCATAAATAAAAAAAAATAAAATAAATAAAATAAAATACCTATAGTTGCCCAACAAGCACATGAAAAGAAGCTGAGCAGAACTAATCATCAAGGAAATGCAAAGCAAAACCACAACGAGCTACCTCTTCAACACCTCTTAGAATGGCTAGTATCAAAAAGACAAGAAATAGCAAGTGTTAATGAGGATGTGGAAAAAAGGGAACACTTCTGTAGATTGGAATGAAAAATTAGAGTAGCCACTATGGAAAATAGTATGGAGGTTCCTCAAAATTTAAAAACAGAACTACCACATGATCCAGCAATTTCACTACTAAGTACTTATCCAAAGAAAATGAAATTGCTAATTAGAAATGATATATACACCCCCCATGTTCATTGGATAGCTTTTTTGTTGTTGTTGTTTGTTTGTTTTTTGTTTCTTTACAATGACCAAGATATGGAAACATGGTAAGTGTCCATCAGTGGATAAAAGGATAAAGACGGGTTGTGTGTGTGTGTGTGTGTGTGTGTGTGTGTGTGTGTGTGTAAAGAAATGGAATACTACATACACAGCATTAAAGAATGAAATGTAACCATTTGCTATAACATTGATGGCCTTTGAGAGTAATTATGCTAAGTGAAATAAGTTAGAGAATACAAAAACCAATACCATGACTTCACTCATATATGATATCTAAAAAAACAAAAGAACAAATATAATTCATGAATACAGAGAACACATTGGTAGTTGCCAGAGGGGAGAGTGTTTGGAGAATGGGAAAAATAGGTGAGGGATGTCAAAAGGTATAAACTTCTGCGGTGCCTGAGTGGCTCAGTTAATTAAGCATCCAACTCTTGATTTTGTCTCAGGTTTTGATCTCAGGGTTGTGAGTTCAAGCCCTATGTTTAAAAAAAAAGGTGTAAACTTCCACTTATAAAATAAGTCATGGTATAATAGTATGTAGCATGGTGATTACAGTCAACTACAGTGCATATTTAAAACTTGTCAAGGGAGTAAATCTTAAGTTTTCTGATCAAAAGAAAAGAAAAAAAATGTATGACTGCATGGTGGTGGATGGTATTGTGATTATTTCAAAGGGTATACAATTAACAAATTATTACATTGTACACTTGAAACTAACATAATGTTATATGTCCATTATACCTTTAAGAAATAAACTACCCCAAAATTAATTGCCTAAAACAGCAGTATATTCTTATTATCTCTGATTGTTCCATGGGTTGACTAGGCTTACATAGGTGGCTCTACTTGGGGGAGCTTATGCAGTCATGCTTAGTAGTGGCTTGGTAGAACTTTTAGAACAGTGGACAAGAGGAGTTCAGAGAACATTCTCCCCTGGAGAGACATCTTTTAAGCTGGTAACAATTAGCAAAGTCAGTTACATAAAATCTGGAAATTCATCAGAAATGTAATCTCACATTCACAAATTGAGATTTTATTAAACAGAATCCATGGGAACAGAGTTAAAAAAGTAGGAGGCCCTGGCATGTGAGTTATTGACTGCAATCATATCTCCATAGCACTGACTTGCAGAATTGCTGTTTCAGTAAGTTCAGTGGCCAAGTGGCAGTTCTAATCTCCCTTAGCATCCTGGGATGGAAAAGCTATTCAGAGTGATTATGGTAGCCAGCAGACATTAGCAGATGTCATTTTGTTTCTCTGTGCTGTGGAAAGTTTTCCATCATGGGGCTGGCAGTGAGTATGTGACCTCCGGTCTCTCACCTACAACTCTTGCTATGTGGAATCTTGGGCCAAGAAGAGCATAGATTGTCTGTGCTTGTGATTTTCCATATAGATTAATGTAACATGTACAAAAACTAAGATTCTTATATTCTAATTCTCAGATTTCTTTTTTTCTTGTCTTATATAAATGGTTGAGGGCAATAAGTACTGTGTAAAAAATTATGCAAGTATCACCCTGGACTTGTTCCTTGGTTTAAAGAGAATGTATCTCAAGTTTGTCTAGTAAGCATGATTCTTGTTCTAGACTTCAGGTGTATAACTCTCAAATTCAGTAAGTTTCCCTTGACTCAAATTATTATGATAATTCTATTTAGATAGTTATATTTCTCCTTTTATATCTAATATGGAAGTTACATTTATTAATTTCCTAGTGTTGAAACTAGATTTTACAATGCATTCTTGAGAAAAACTCCACCTAAAATTATGTTTCTTAAGTATTATTATTGGGTTTGGTTAACTAAGTTATGATTTCTATGCTTATGGGTAAAATAAGGCTATATTTTTTTAATTATCTTTAAAATGTTATAGAGCCACAGTTATATACTAACCATATAAAATAAATTGTCAGTTTTTCTTTTGTTAAACATGACTTATTTCTGCCCCATATTTTTTCCACATACTATATTTATTGTTTCATTTTTGCTCATTTCCTGCCTTAAACTATACAGATAAAATATCTTCTGCCAGTTGAAGCCTCAAATATTAAGAAACTACTAAAACATATTTTTATGTTTTCCTAACAATTTTATTGTACCTCTTGTATATACGCCCCTAACTAATACAAGTACTTTATCACATTCGGAAATCCTTATGATCTTTACCAACACACCTCATATGTTCTTCATTAATTGAAGCCCATGTAAGGTCTAGGACATCAAAGTTTTAGGATTTTTATTTTTAAATTGGTAGGATTAGCTTGAATAATTTTAAAAGGGGAGGATTATATATTTGTGTTTTAAAAAGTCAATCTTATGGCAAAGTTATAAATTGATTTAGATGATAGAGAAAACTCAAAGGAGGAATATTTGGTAGTAGATTTTTCTAACAATGAAGGCAAAATAATGGTGGAAGCCTCAAGGCAGTGGCAGATCGTGTCGAAAAGAGATGTTTAGAGATGATTTGGAAGAGTTGCAAATGGTTACAGTGTTTAATGATATGCAGTCTGAAATATTTTTTCTCACTCTCTTTATTATCATTTTTTACTTTTTCTATCTCACGTTTATCACCCTTCTAATTCTACTCTCATACACGCATATACTCTTAAACAGACATGTGTACATGCTCTCTCTCACACACACACACGCACGTGCACACACACACACACACACACTGTTCTGACATTTTTCCTTTTGAGTTATCAGGATGGCAAATCTATCCTGCCCTTTGCTTTAGTATGTATGACCCTGGTTTGAAACATGAATAATATTAGGAAGTTATCTTAGAAACATTAGGGACAGGAATTTATTATTTCCTGAAGCATACATTTCTCAGTAAGGCTTATATTCCCATCACCTTCTTTTGTCAAGCACTAATGTAGCTATATCTGCAACCAACCCAAACTTTCACATTGCCTAAACTCCAGCTAGTTGTAGTTTAACAGAGACAGATTGTCCTCACCTATGGTGGTAAGGATATCTGCCTCCCTGTGCGAGTCCCTACCCCACGTTCTGTGACAGGCAAGAAGAAATTGGGTGAATCAACAATCAAGCTTGAACTTGATCTCTAAGTGCTACCAGTAGGGTGCTGATCTTTAATGCATTTCCTGGCTCTTCTCAGAAATTTCATGCAAGGCCTAAGATGATTGCAGCAATAATGGATTAGAAAGCTTTTGGGAGAAGCCTATGACTAATAGCTCAGAGCTGAGTCTACCCCAAAAGAAGATGTTGTTTTAGCAACAAATAATACCTTTGCTTAAAGATGTTACTGTGATTTGGGTTGAGACTTTTTATTTCAGCCAACACATTAAAGTGAAAGTTAATCCACAAAAATAAGAAGAAAGAACTGGGTCCCACTAGAAATTTTCAAGGGTACTCTGCAGCTGAGCAGGAGAAAAGGATATTTATGCTTCTGAATAGAGAACTCTGTATTTGGGAATCCCCCAAAATAAAGATGGCTGGATAAAAGGATAAGACAAAATGATTCCCATATTGGAACACAACTATTTCAGTGATATTCACTGAGATACAAAATATACAAGGAAGAGGCAATTTAGAAGAGATTAATTCATTTGGGGATATTCTAAGGTTTTAATATCCTGAGGCCATATGGGCTACAGCAAGTAGTTTTGGCTAGAAGTATAATTCGAGGATTTCTCAAAAAAATAGGTGGTTAAAATGAATGGATGAAATTTAGGGAGAATGTTTTTTTTGTTGAAGATTTTATTTATTTATTCATGAGAGACACAGAGACAGAGAGACAGAGACACAGGCGGAGGGAGAAACAGGCTCCATGCAGGGAGCCCGATGTGGGACTCGATCTCGGGACTCCGGGATCACGCCTTGGGCTGAAGACGATACTAAACCACTGAGCCACCCAGGGATCCCCAGGGAGAATATTTTGAATGAGGAATGGAAAAGATCAAGGACAATGAGTGATGAGAGAGAGTTCTATCTAAAGAAAAGTAGAGGAAGAAATACCAGTAAAGGGAGCCAAGAAGAAATAACCAGAAGGGTAATGAATTAGGCAGCAGGGGAGTAAAGAAAGTAAAAGGATGATAGAGTTGTAAGAAGAGAATAACCAATTAAAGAGTATAATGGTACTGTGTTGTCACATTGTTTGAGAGGAAAAATAGTACGCTGTATTCTCTAAGTAGGAAATCTTTGTTAAAAGCAAGATTTATAGCATCAAGATATGGATGCAGATTTTAATTTGTTGAGGGGACTATTGTTGAGAAAGCATGGCTGTGAAGGAAAAGACTGAGAGAAGACTTAGATTTGCAAAACAGAAAGGGCATTTTATCCTGGGATACAAGATATATGCTTGTAGATATATATGTAGCAGCACTTTTCTAGCTATGTCTCCTAAGGCAAGGAAAACAAAAGTGAAATTAATCTATTGGGACTATACCAAAATAAAAAGCTTTTGCACTGTGAAGGAAACCATCAAAACAAAAAGACAACCTGCTGAATGGCAGAAGGTATTTGGAAATGACATATCCAATAAAGGACTAGTGTTCAAAATATATAAAGAACTTATACAACTCAACACCAAAAAAACTCAATCCAACTAAAAAAGGGCAGAAGACATAAAAAGACCTTCTCCAAAGAAGACATACAGATGGCCAGAAGGCACATGAAAAGATGGTCAGTATCACTGATCATCAGGAGAATGCAAATCATAACCACAATGAGATATCACTTCCTGTCAAATGATTAAAATCAAAAACACAAGCAATAAGTGTTGACAAAGATGTGAAGGAAAAGTAACATTCACGCAAAGTTGGGAATGCAAACTGGTGCAGCCACTGTGGAAAGCAGTAGGGTTGTTCCTAAAAAAATTAAAAGTACAATTACCATAGTATTCAGTAATTCCACTACTGGGTATTTACCCAAAGAAGATGAAAATGCTAACTCCCCCTCCCAAAAATATGCGCACCTATGTTTATTGCAGCATTATTTACAATAACCAAGTTATGGAAGCAAACCAAGTGTCCATCATTAGATCAATGTATAAAAAAAGATGTGGTATACTTATATACAGTGAATTGTTACTCAGCCATAAAAAAAAAGAATGAAACTTTGCCATATGCCACAACATGGATGCATCTACAGCATCTAATGCTAGATGTCAGTAGGTCAGAGTATATCTAATGCTAGATGATGTCAGTAGGGCAGAGTATGACAAATATATAATTTCACTCATATGAGGAATTTAAGAAATGAAACAAAGAAAAAACAAGGTAAAAAAATAAAACACTTAAATATAGAGAACAAACTGGTGGTTCCCAGAGTGGAAGTAGGTGGGGGAATGGGTGAAATAGGTGAAGGGAATTAAGAATAATACACTTACGGTGATGAGTACTGAGTAACGTATGCAGCTGTTGAATCACTCTATTGTACACTCAAAACTTTATAACTGTTCATTATATTTTAATTTTAAAAAATAAAAAACAAAAATAAATTTGACTTCTTGGAATAGTAAAGTTGTTTGAGACAAAAAGATGAATGGCTAAGTTTAAAGTCATAAAGATGGTGGGAATCAACACAGATTTTTCTGAAGCTAACTAAGCAAGCTTGAGCATTAAGGGCTGGAAAAAGGCCTTAGCAAAATGATTCTCTGCTCATATGTGTTTGTAAACAATGCAAATGTAAAATATTAAAATAGCTTATTAATATGACTATTTCTTTTCATTACAAATCATCCTGTACACATATATACTTCCATTTATGTTGGAGAATAATACATTTGTTGGGGATGTGGCTAAAGACTATTAGAACTAAGAATATGTCATTTTCCCTGTAATTTGAAAAGGCTTATTTTGGAGTTTCTTGATAAAGCAAGGGTAAAATAACAGGTTCTTGATTTGGAGTACATGAAGTGTCTCTTCCTTTGCATCTTAATGTTTTTATTAAAGAAGTAGATTTCAAGTAAATGTCAAGTGGAAGATTAAAAGTAATAAAGATCCATGAGCTTAATAGAACTGGTTTTGTTCTTAAAAAATAACAAATTATAATAAAAAGTAATAAAAATAACAGGATAAGATCAGTTTATATTAGAAGTGATGAGCAAGTTCTCATATTTGTCTGATGAGCCAATTAATGAAAAGGGAGTGAGTTGTATGAATTATATTGAAATATAACTAAATTTCTTGCTGATTGGAGTGAAAATGATAATATCAACAAAGGTAGCATAGGACTTATGCGACCACAGTGAGATATTGCCACCAGATTGGTTAGTGAGTATCATCAATTGAAAGTATTTAGGGTCACTTATGGAACAAGAAAATTTGAAACTCACTGAAATTGTATAGTTCATTTAAAAGTGGTTTCTAAATTTGACAAAAATTCTAGACTGAAAATAATATTACCAGTATGAGTTTAAAACTAAAAAAAATTACATTTTATACCATGCAGAAAAAGTAGTCAACATCCTAGAGGAATCAGTGCTCATGTTGCTGTCTGTAGAAAAGGATACAAAGCCATTGTCCTATTAAGAGAGGATCACAATTCACAGACAAAATTGTAGAAAAAAGTGCTATCAAGATGTTTCAAGCAGTAAATTAGTGAAAATATTTTTTCTGGATTTGTTTTTTTGAGACATATGTCAGCTTTTTCAAGTTTGTTGTGATTTCCTTTCACGTTATAAACATTCTCTTTATAATTATTTTGGTATACAGAATTTTATACACCCTTATTAAACAAGACCACTAAAATTCTATAAACTCCAGGGATCCCTGGGTGGCGCAGCGGTTTAGCGCCTGCCTTTGGCCCAGGGCGCGATCCTGGAGACCCGGGATCGAATCCCACGTGGGGCTCCCGGTGCATGGAGCCTGCTTCTCCCTCTGCCTATGTCTCTGCTTCTCTCTCTCTCTCTCTGTGTGTGTGTGGCTATCATAAGTAAATAAAAATTAAAAAAAAAAAAAACCTCCAGGCCCCACAAAACTTTATTCACTCTTCATGAGTTGTGAAGGGAGGACATGGTGGATGACATTAGAATCAATCAAGATTACTTAAATGGAGCGTATATGGCTACACATCAAGACTTGGAAAGGTTAGGTGATAGGAGAACCAATAGAACAAGCTACTTGTTTGTAAATGTAAGTAGGATTCAGCTTCTCAGAGAAGAAGTGTCTTTTGTAGGGGTTAGGGAGCATCATGAAGAGTGAAGACACGAAAAATGTTAATGGGCAAAGGTCTCTTCATACAGACAATAAATCATGATAATTATGATCCTACTATTTGTTACAATTGGGTGAAAAATTACACATTGCTGATTTTGTGCCTCTCTGATGAGTACATATCACCAGATGTGCCAACACATAAAATCCCTAGCCCTTACAAGTTGATAGGTTGTCTGCTGATGTCCATATTTTGTGGCTACAGAAACTGAAGGTATAAAGATTTGTTTGAATTCTTGAAGGCAAGATTCTGCAACGTGCGTTCCTTTTCTACACCATGCTCCATCCTCCAAGTGAGTTTAAGCACATTCTGAGAAAAACATTGAAAAAGCATGTACCTTCAAATATTACTGTTAATTTCCTGCTACTGTATGGTGCTGAGCTTTTTGCTTTGTATCCATTTTGTTTTTTTTCTGTTTCCAATGAATTTCTGCCTGTTTTGTTTTGGCAAATTTACAAATTTATCACCTCTTTTATGCCAAATATGCTACTGCAGTGAGAGGGAAGGATAGGAAGGTGAAAATTAAAAAAAAATTAGTCCTTTATGGTCCCCCTATATTTATTGACTTTGTGCTGGTTTTACTACCAAAAGTATTCATATTACATATAATTCTCCTTAAGGGGATTGTGATATTTGATTTTCAGTTTTTATTTGAAAATGATCACTCTTCTGGATTGAGCATCTAGTCCTGCCAGTCTTTTTAGGTAGGAAAAAAAAGAAGATAGCCAATGATACCATCGTCAGTTGAAGAGTCCATCAAGAGAAAGAAGGATCAACACTTACATTAAACCTCTTCTACGTCTGCAGTAACATACACTTGGTTTTAAGGTGAAATTGTACTCTGAAATGGTGTTTATGATAGAAGCCAACGAGTATCACTGTAAATTGTGTCACTGCCATCCCCCCCCACACCTGATTTCTTTAAGTGCTATTTGCCATCTTCACTGAAGTGTCAGTGAACTAGAGAGAATACATGTTTGGGATTTGTGAGGAAATGGCTTAAATCCTCTTCTGGTAAAAGAGCTATTACTGTAGAGCCTGAAATTGTACTAAACAAAATGTTAAGGTAGAAGGTATGGGATGTACACATTATCCTTAGTAGTAAGGCTATTACTGAGTTCTAGTTCCTGTACATTTTTTCAGATTTATTTATTATAGGAAAAAAACACATAAAATGAGATCTTATAGAGTACAGTATTCTTCAATATAAGCACAGTAATTTATAGCAGATAACTACAACTTTTTCATCTTCTTTGACTGAAACTTTATATCCACTGACTAACATTTTCTCCTTCTCCCAACCACAGCAACCACCATTCTCCTTTCTGTGTTGTGGAGCTTTACTACATAGATACCTTATAATAAAGGGCATCATGCAGTATTTGTCTTCCTTGACTGGGGTTTATTTCACTTAGAATAATGTCCTCAGGGTTCATGTTGTACCATGTAACAGGATTTCCTTCTTTTTATGGCTGAATAATATTCCACTGTATGTGTATTTTTTTCCCATCCATCTGTTGATGGATGGATATTTTGAGTTTTTCTTCCTCTTGGCTATTGTGGATAATACTACAGTGAACATCAGAGTGCGGGTATCTCTTCAAGATCCTGACTTGACTAATGTGGGCTAAGTACCTCCAAATAGGATTGCTGGATTATATTGTAGTTCTAGTTTTAATTTTTTCTGGAACCTCTTTACTTTTTTCCAGAGTGGTTGTACCATTGTACACGCACACCAACAAGTGGTCCTTTTTTCCAGACCATTACCAGCACTTTTTATTTTCTAGTTTTCTTTATAGTGACCATTATGACATGAGTGAGGTAATAACTCATTGTGGTTTTCACTTACATTCTCTTGATCATTAGTGATGTTAATAAACTTTTTCACATACTTGTTGAACACCAGCAGGTTTTTTGGAGGGTTTTGTTAAGTTTTGCTTTTTTAAGATTTAATTATTTATTTTAGAGAGAAAGTAGGGGAAGGGGCAGATACAGAGGAAGAAAATCTCAAGCAGACTCAGCACTGAGCATGGTGCGCCACACAGGGATCAATCTCAGGACCCAAAATTGTGACCTGAGTCGAAATCAAGAATTGGATGCTCAATGGATTGAGCCACCCAGGTGGCCTGAGCACCAGCATGTTTTTGGAGAAATTTCTATTCAAGTCCTACACCCATTTTCTAAATTAAATTATTACTGTATTTTTTTTGCCATTTTTTGGTAGGAGTTTCTCCTGTATTATGGAAATTAATCCCCTTCCAGATACATGCTTTGTAAAGATTTTCTCCTATCCATAGTTTGCCTTTTCACTCTATTGATTTGCTTTGCTTTGCAGATGCTTTTTAATTTGATGTAGTTCCACCTGTATTTTTGCTTTTGCTGTTTGTTCTTTTGGTGTCATATCCAAGAAATCATTGCTATGGTCAATGTCGTGAAGATTTTCCCCTATGTTTCTTCAAAGAGGTTTATAGTTTGAGGTCTTGCATTTATGTCTTTATTTCATTTTGAGTTGATTTGTGTATATGATATAAGGATCCCATGTCTTTCTTCTGCATTTGGTTATCTAGTTTTTCCAGTAGCATTGTTGGAAGAAAATATCTTTCCCCACTGTATGTCCTTGGCACTTTTGTTGAAGAAATTAAATTTCCTGTATTCAAATTTAAGATGGTATTATATGGTGAAAGTAGTGGACAAGCCCTGGGATGCTGGCTCTCAACACTAACTTGTTGAAAAGCCCTCGGTAATTTTGTAAACTAGCTAGGTGTTCAGTTTTAGATAAATCGAGGGAGACTGGTCTGAAAAAAATAATTTCAATTCCCTTCCAGATTCATTTTTTTTAATTTTTAATTTTTATTTGTTTATGATAGTCACACAGAGAGAAAGAGAGAGGCAGAGACACAGAGGGAGAAGCAGGCTCCATGCACCGGGAGCCCGACGTGGGATTCGATCCCGGGTCTCCAGGATCGCGTCCCAGGCCAAAGACAGGCGCCAAACCACTGCGCCACCCAGGGATCCCCACTTCTAGATTTAAATGTATGATTTGTTACCCTAGTAAATAACTTGGAACTCATTAAAAATCCAAGAGTAGTAAGACCACACCTGTGACTAAGGAAGTCATTTAAAATGATTTAGCATAATCTAGGAGTGGGTTGGCCCAAGGATCAGGAATTTCACTTAGTAAGAAGAGCAACATTCTGTGTAAAATGCAAGACTAAAGAATAATAAAATAAAGGGATGTATATACAAAATGTAAAATCAAAAGAGGAGGAGGAGGTGGAGCAGGAATGGAAAATACAGACATAGAGATGAGAGAATATGGGGCATCTGGGTGGTTCAATGGTTGAGTCTTTGGCTCAGGTCTTGATCCTAGAGTCCAGGGAATGAGTCCAGCATCAGGCTCCCTGCAGGGAGCCTGCTTCTCCCTCTGCCTTTGTCTCTGCCTCTCTCTGTGTCTCTCATAAATAAATAAATAAATTCTTTACAAAAAGAAATGATAGAATACTTCAGTTGTACTTCAGTATCAAAAATGGAAATCAGATAAATAGCTATTTTTTAAATGCCTATGCCCATTTTCAAAGTATCCTATAATGTCTTGGCGTTTATTATTTTTCATCATTTAAACTATAGGGAAAAACATTAATGCTTTGTGTGTGTGTGTGTGTGTGTGTGTGAAAAGCATGTTAAAAGTAAACTGCATCTTTTGAATAGGGGAGATGCTATATTCAATTTATTATTATTGAAAAGATAAGGGGCACCTGGGTGGCTCAGTTGGTTAAGTGTCTGCCTTAGGCTCAGGTCATGATCTCAGGGTCCTAGGATCAAGCCCCACATCAGGCTCTTTACTCAGTAAGGAGCGTGCTTCTCCCTCTCCCTCTGCCTCTCCCCCAGCTGGTTCTCTCCCTCTTGCTCTCTCTCTCAAATAAATAAATAAAATCTTAAAAAAAAAGAATAAGTAGATGTGGGCTATAACTGTGTGGGATTCAAATACTGAGGAAGGTTTTGAAAGTTTCAGGGGTGGTTCCTGAATGCCTCATTGCCACCTCCATGGTGATGACTCTTAACAAGCATTGGAACAAATATGCGAAATAGGATAACTTAAGTGGAGTGTGTCTTCCTAATAAAAATGATGTGGCAGAAATGTCAATATAACTGCCTGCTTGCTTGCTGGATGTTTTCCATGAGAGGTCAATGTATCTTTATTAATACTTCCTACTAGTGTGATTTAATAAAAGAATTTAGCATAAAAATATATAAAACACAAAAATATTTTAAGTCATATGTGATTTTCTATTTAATAGATATAGACATATAATCGAAATTCATTCCTCATATTTAAAACTTTGGCAGCAATTTTTTAAGTAAATTTTTTTTGTTCTGAAACCAACAACTAATATTGGCATGGTGATATTTAATGTTGATTCCTGTTCCTACTAATAAGTTAGAACAGTAGTTCTCAAACCACAGTCACCAGGAAGCTTTTAAAAAAAACATAGATTTCTCAAAAAAACAAAAAACAAAACAAACACAGATTTCATAGTAGCACTCCTAGAGTCTCTGATTAAGTAGGTCAGGAGTGGGGTCTGAGAATTTGCATTGCTTGTGGGTGTTTCCTTAATTAACCTTTGCCACTGAAGACATTTAAATGGAGAAAAATCATAAGATGTAATAATTTTGCCTTATTAGATTGTAGGATGGTACTACCCCATCCTACCCCCCAATCTAGATATAGAATAGTTCTGGTGTTGTATATTTTCCAAGCATCACACATTAAAAATCCTGGGTGGTGCAGCGGTTTGGCGCCTACCTTTGGCCCAGGGCGCGATCCTGGAGACCCGGGATCGAATCCCACGTCAGGCTCCCGGTGCATGGAGCCTGCTTCGCCCTCTGCCTGTGTCTCTGCCTCTCTTTCTCTCTGTGACTATCATAAATAAATAAAAATTAAAAAAAAATATTTTAAAAAAATAAATAAATAAATAAAATAAAAATCCATATGTATAATTTAGAGACATTTCTAGGTTATCTAAATACAAAGTTATGTGACTTGTTATATGGTTATTTAAAATTCTAAATATTCCTCTTAGGGCTTTGCTGATTCTTTATAAATATTATAGAACAAATCAAATCTTTAACATATAATGATTACTACAATGAATATTTGTATAAGTAGACACTTTTAATTCTAAATCCTGAAAACAAGACTATTTTCCAACATAGGATGAGAAAGTTCAGGAGACAAATAGGTGACATGAACTCTCATATATTTACTCTCCTTTTTCTTGAACTTGCAAAAGTCATTTTTTTCTTGAAACTCATAAAGGATCTCTTTCTCATATTAATGTGTTTAAAGTGATGTATTAAAAATATCATCCATTCTTACTGCTTTACTTTTTGTTATGTTTAACATCATTAATTAGCTTACTTTACAAAGGAAAATGATCAACATTCTGACTGATATATTTGGTGTATTTTATCTTCAGTATTTGGAATACAGAGAGTATCTGTTTCATCATGTTAGGTTTTTATTTTGTTAAAAATACAAAAAATAGTTAAACATAATTATACTCCTATGATTTTTATTTTTGATTTTGAATAAAGTAGTCACAGGATTTAAAATTTAAAAGTTAGATGTAGATGATATGGCCCCTTCGGCTCCTATCAACCAATCACCTAATCCCCTTTTTCAGATATAAATAAGCTTACCAGTTGCTTTCCTATCCTTTTTTAAAAATAGAAGTATTCTGGGGATCCCTGGGTGGCGCAGCGGTTTGGCGCCTGCCTTTGTCCCAGGGCGCGATCATGGAGACCCGGGATCGAATCCCACATCAGGCTCCCGGTGCATGGAGCCTGCTTCTCCCTCTGCCTGTGTCTCTGCCTCTCTCTCTCTCTCTCTCTCTTTGACTATCATAAATAAATAAAAAATTAAAAAAAATAAAAATAAAAATAGAGGTATTCTGACAATATAATCAAATCTAAATTAATATTTTTCCTAATTTTGCATGAATGCTAGACTATATTATATATAGTCACTTTTTTTTTTCACTTAAATACGTCTTGGATGTCATTCCATATCAGTGTATAAGGGACTCCTTCAACCTTTCTTATGACAAGATAGTATTTCCTTATCTGGACATGCCATAATTTATTTAACCAGTCTCTTACTAATGGGTATTTTGATCACTTTTAATGTTTTACTAAAACAGTGCCAAAATAAATTGCCTCTCATTTATGCCATTTCACATGTGTGCATGTGTATCTATATGATTAATTCCTAGAAGTGAGGTTGCTAGGTCAAAGAGTGTGTGTATGTGTGTCCATGCGTGTGCATTTTATACTTCAATTACTAATACATTAGAGTGCCTTTTCCCCCTTATGCACATGCATATAGCATGTCACCAAGTTTTTAGATCTTTCTCAGTCTGGCAGCTGAAAATGCCCTTTCAATAGAATCTCAATATTCATTCCTTACTTTTATGAAGTATTTAGGCACTCTTTTTCTGTTTAAGATTTATTGTTAATATTCTTTACTTGGAACTGTTTGCTAATTTTTCTATTGCATAATTTATCTTGTGTGTTTTTTTAATTTGAGGAGATTTTTACATAATAAGTAAATTATCACTTTGTAAAATAATGTCTTATTAGGGGACAGCTTTCATTGCTGTATCAAAAATACCCCTGAAATAAAGTGGTTTAAATGACCTAAAAGCATTCTTTTCCCTAATGATTCTCTTAGAGACAGAGGATGAACATATGGCTTCCACTTATGGGCCCGAGGTGGAAGCACTAATTCTTTTCTTGTGTGTGTGTATATATTTTTATTGGAGTCCAGAGATCAAGAAGAATAGAGAGGTCCAAAGAAGTTGATCTACAATTTTTCTAAGGGCAAAAATCAAAGGTAGTATGCTACACTCCCAGTCAAACCCTGTTGGTCAGAACTTCAAATAAGGCCATAGCTAGATGCTCAGGAATCTGAGAAATACAGCCTTAGGTTGGCAGCATTGTATACAGAGAAACTAATGCACTAGAAGAAGGGCCTACTGGCCCTTGGGGAAAACTATCAATTTGCCACAAGCAAGTTAAAAATATAACTCTTCTAGTTAGTCATTTTGCTTTTGCTTATTATGGATTGTATCCTGCAAAAATAGTAGTTTGTTTATATATCTGAGTATATTGATCTTTCTTTATGGTTTCTGGATTTGGTGTCACCTTTAAAAGTATCTTCCTCATTCTGTGATTATCTTTTGAAAATCTCCTGTTATTTTTTTCTAGTAAATGTTATGGGAGTGGAAGCAGCAATTGCTCCTGTTTCTGCCTCTTCTGTCTTCTTCTTCTTTTGCCATTTGAAATTTACAGTATGAAATTACTAGTTTCAATGTCAGTCAAAATGCATGGCACCAGAAATAACACTTCGATTCTTTATCTTTACCATTATATATCCACACACAGTCTACTGTGTTAAATATTCTTTTAAGATCTATTCCATTACTATGATCATTCTTCATGGGCAAATTTCAAGATAGGCTGAACTCCACTTATTTGTTTACTGCATTCATGTCCTGAATCTCTTGCTCTTTGGAAATTAAAAAGAACTGATGAGGTGTAAGGAAGCATATATGATGGCTTAGGGAAAGACACAGGAAAGAGAGCTTGAAATGTTCATTAAACTGAATTAATAATTGAAATAAAAGTAATATGCTTTGTAAAAGGTGATTTAATGACTTGGAAAATTTAATTACGGCGATCTGATTAAATTAAAGTGTCACAAAACATTGGTATCATCAGAATTGATTTGTGAGCACCATTGCAGTTTTAGATTGATGAAGCTACAACAGGAGATAAAATAATTTTGCCCTCTGGTAAAGAATCAAAGGACTGAAGTTGCAGTGCAAAATGTATGTGACAGTGATAGTAACTTGAAACTGTGCTGCCCTAGTCCTTTCTTCTCTCTCTCTCTCTCTCCAACCTTCCCTTCTTCTTCCTCTCTCTCTCTCACATTTCCTGAATTATTTCCAACTCTTCTCCTTTCTTTTCTTATATTTTGTGCTGATTCCCTAATTGTATTATCATATACTGATTTTGCCAATTTCAGAAACTAAGTACTTTAATTTTCCACATGTGAATCTGAGCAGGAAGGGGAAAGTGATCCCCACCACAAATCTCATTACCACTCAAAACAATGGTCTTGACTCATTCCTGAAAGATTATGTTTACTTTTAGTTATTAATGATACATATACATATGGTATATATATGGTGTGTGTGTATATATGCACACCATATGTATATACCATATATATACGTATATATACACATATATATGATATATGTGTGTGTATATAATTATATCTTGACATAGTTTTGAATGTAGTTAAATTATAACTTATTTTCTATGTCAGCTAGACTTAGGCTAATCTTGTTTTAATCTTGTCACCCAAATGGACACCTGGGTGGCTCAAGTCCGTTAAGTATCTGCTTTCAGGTCAGTTCATGACCCCAGAGTCCTGGGATTAAGCCCCACATCCTGCTCCTTGCTCAGCAGGAAGCCTGCTTCTCCTTCTTCCTCTGCCTGCCTGTCCCCCTGCTCCTGCTTGCACTTGTGCACTCTCAAATAAATAAATAAATAAATAATAAGAAAAAAAAAGAAAAGAAAAGAAAAGAAAAGAAAAGAAAAGAAAAGAAAAGAAAAGAAAAGAAAAGAAAGTCATCCAAAGTATAGCATCTGGGTGGTTCAGTGAGTTAAGTGTCTGACTCTTGATTTCAGCTCAGGCTGTGATCTCAGAGTCTTGAGTTCGAACCCCTATTAGGCTCCACATGAAGCCTGCTTAAGATCCTCTTTCTCCCTCTTCCTCTGTCCCTTCCCCCTCTCATATGTGTTCTCTTTCTGTCTTTCTAAAAAAATTATATATATATAATATATATAATTATATACATATATAAAATAAGTAAAGTCACCCAAAGTATTGTATATTCCAGCATTTCACTTCCTCACTTATGGGTCAAGTATATAATATAAATATATAATTTTAAAATATAATTTTTGATTATTTAAATATAAACTCAGGCTTATATTTTTATTGTAAAATACACAATATAAAATTTATCACTGTAATCATTTTGAGGGTATAGACTGTAACATTAAAAACATTCACATTGATGGTAATAACCATCCTAAAGGGTGTCAGGTAGCATCCCACTGTGGTTTTCATTTTCACTTTCATAAGTAATTAGTGAGGTTGAAACCAAATATTGGCTATTTGTATATCTTTTTTGAACAAATATCTTTTGAAGCCCTTTGCATATTTTCCAATTTTGTTACCAGGTTGTCATTGAGTCATTGGAGTTCTTTATATATTCTGCAACTTAACCCCTTACTTGATACATGACTTGAAAATATTTCTCCCCTTGTATGGGTTACCTTTTCATTCTGTTGATAGTATCCTTTGATGTATGAGATTTTTAATTTTGATGTAGTCCAATCTATCATTTTTGTGTTGTTGTAACTTGTGCTTTTGATGTCATTTCCAAAAATCATTGCCAAATCCAATGTCATGAAACTTTTCCAGTATGTTTTCTAAGAGTTTTAGAGTTTTAGCAGCTGTTACATTTATGTGTTTGATCCGTTTTGAGTTAATTTTTGTGTATTATATATGGTAAGGGTCCAACTTCACTCTTTTACATGTGGATATCATTTTCCCCACATGGTTGGTTGAAAAGACTTAGGCTTATCTTTAGGTATGTTTCTATGTCTTTTAAAGCACTGTGAGATGAAAAAATTCATTCCTTCATGCAAGTGATTTCTTTTTATTTGTTTCTTGGAAACTTTTGACTCACCTTTAGAAATGAAGAACTCAATTTGTGCAGTTGTAAATTTTAGGCATGGAATAAGCTGTCCTTCAATGACATGACCAATTATTGCTACAAATGTTATTCTGACTTCTCAACTCTGTTTGCCACCATTACTCATAACACTGATGTTTTAACAGAAGGAATGAAAGCAAAAGATGATATATAGATTGATAGGTATGCAGACAGGCTGGGTGAAGAGTAGGCATTTGTATTATTGATTAGCATTGCCTTCACCATACATTAGTAAATAATCCTAAATCACATAGTTCTCAGCCTACACAGTCCAAAAATTGACCTAGATAAATAAAAAATGTACAATAAATACGTAAAATAAAATTGATATCATTTTCTTATTTATAAAATGCCTCTTTTTAACAAAAGGTAACATTCCTTGGCCTTACTTGCAGACTGTCACATAGAAGATTGTGTAGCTTTAGGAACCATTCATGTTGTTGGGAGTTCTGTTCCCTCATTTCATCTCTATTTCCTCTACAAATCATATTTGGGGGAGGATATAAGGGTGAAAAAAATTGGGAAGCGAGCCAGATTTCAGTCAGGAGGACAGTAAGACATATGAAACTTACAATGCCTAGGAAAACTGCCAAAGTGAAGCTGATCAGTATTGGGCCTGAGGCCGATGGCAAGCAGGAGCAATTCTGTAGGTAGGTAGAAGCACTTCACTGGAGGATAAAGGAACACTAAGAAGTATCTGTCATAGACTTTGTCTTAGTGGGGCTTTGTACACTCTGAGAAAACAGTCCTATTGCAGTCCAAGAGAATAGGAAAGATATTAACTGAGGAACTGTTAGGTGTATATTGTGAAACAATAGAAAATATTTATTTAAAATTCTTTCCAGATGCCAAGAGGCAGTTTGCAAGGTGGTAAAAACCTAGATATCAAACACTGAAAGGCAGCAAGATAAGGATTGAAACTCTGGTTATCCTATTCCTTGGCCATATAACTATGTATGCTACTTTTTCTTTATATATGAAATGGCAAAAAGCATATTTAAAGTACAAGGAAATAACCCAAGGTAATAGATGTAAAACTCATTGCATAATTCCTGGTCTGTAGATCAATGATAATTGACATTTATTGTTGTGGCTTCTAGACAAACAAGAAAATTTTGTCAGCATTGTTACAGTGTATTGCATATGAACTGATCCTGTAAGTATACATTTGCAACCTAGCTTTAAGTAGATAAATCCGTACAGAGAAATTTATATTATACACAAGTACAGAAGCACGATCATTCTGAACATCAAACAGAAGACTGAAAAGAAACTTTATAAAATAGTAACTAAAAATAGCACTCATTTTAAATATTTCTTGCAGTGCCAGATTTTAAGTGGTAGAACATAAAAATGTGAAAGCATAAGTCCAATGGACTATGCAGTGCTTGAACTTTGCCCTGTTCATCCCTACATAGACCAAGCCTGTCCTGCTTTTTTTTCATTTTTCATTTTATTTTTATTTTTCTAAAGACTTTATTTCTTTATTCATGAGAGACACAAAGAGACAGGCATAGAATAGGCAGAGAAAGAAGTAGGCTCCCTGTGGGGAGCCGGATGTGGGACTCGATCCCAGGACCCTGGAATCATGACCTGAGCTGAAGGCAGACACTTAATCTTGAGCCACCCAGGTGCCCCACCTGTCCTAATTTTTAAAGCTTAATTTAAGCATTTCAAATTGTCATCTTTTGGTGTACCTTTGTTTCATATTTTTCTTTCCTCTTATTTTGAATCTCTTAAACATGTTAGCGTAACACTTAGCTGTCTTTCATCAGTTATGTGTTAGAACCTAAAACCTTCCCTTTAGAAAGCTTGAATATGAAAAAGAATGAAGAAACCTAATACCAGCATCTTTAAGAACAAAATCATAGAGGAGTTGGTGCCCATTTAGAAAAGGACTCTCAGCCTTACCTTAGAGTTCTCCTTTGGTAAATAGTAATATTTGACCACTTAGTAACACTAACATCAATGTTTGAATAGTTCCCTTTCTGTGTATAGTAAATGTTAAAAGATGAACTTCACATATGATAAAGCAGACGTGAAAAAGAGTTTACAAGAATGTATGCTTCTATTTCAATACGAGTTCAAACTCAGGGAGAATGAACATAACCTCTTGCAGCTGCTGTTATCGTGGAGCGTAATTTCAAATGCTAAACTGTCTGATGCCCAGCATGACTTCTGTTCTTGCTGGTGACAAAGCAGCTAAGACAATGAGGACAGTTCCTGAAAGGGTGACCCCAGGGGCAGCAGAACGCAGCATGTTATTTTCATCTGATTGGCACTATTCCACAGGTCCGACTTGCCACCAGCAAACTGAAAAACTTGGGGCCATCTGAACTTTAAATATGTTGATGGAAGAGGCATCTGTAGCTTGAACATGTTCCTCAGGATTATATTTACGGGAATTTCCACTGGTGGCTTGAAAGGCTCTCAGTGGGCCATTGGAAGCTTTAGAAGTGACACCTTTGGTATCATAGAAAGTTGTATTTAACTGGATTCCTCATAGGAAAAACAGACTAAAACTTGTATCTCTTCCAAAACTAAAAATGAGAGGAGTGGAGTCTTTCACTACAGACTTCCCGTGTCACCAACTGAGAATTAGTAGTCATCTCATTCGGGTTGATTTCAAATTCTCATCTCATGTGACAGACTTACAGTTTTTCTCAGAGATGATGACCAATTGTCAACCCTGTTCCATTTGTGCCACACATTCTATACTTAAAAACAAACAAACAAACAAACAAAAAAAAAACAAAAAGCAAAACCAAGTAGACCTTCTGGGGAAGGAGTAGGCTAAGCCTAGGAGGTGTTGTTGGGAAAGTCTCTTCTTGCCTACAGCATTTCTTCTTTGTTGAAGTTCTTTGAAAGTTATTCTTGGAGAGTTACTTCAGGGAGTTTAGGTAGTTACATTATACATGTGTATCTGGTTGTCTCTGACATGTCTGTAGGTTTTCATCTGTGTCTGCCTTGATGTCAGGTATGGATTCCACAGTCTTGATTGCTTTTGCATTTGTGTTGGGAGAAATTGTTGTGTCTGACAGTTTATAAACAAAACTTAACAGGTGCCATAAGGTACTATTTGCCTTTGGAAATTGAAGGTCGGTGGATAGCCTTTGTAGAAGAAATCACCATGCTGGCCTCAGAAGCATTCTCTTTACTACCAACAGCAGCTGTTCTTGTACATGAGATGGTGGATTCAAGGTCACATTTTCATCACATTTGTATGGCAGGACCTCAAGAAGGCTGCTTGAGAAGTCATCCACTGTGTGAGCTGCTCAGGTGCCATTTCTCGCCATAAACAATGAAGATGTCCCAAACATCAGTTCTGTAAGAAGCAGCAGGAGCAGTCGGCTCCTCCAGATACTACTCAGGGACACTAGGTGCATGAGCGTTAGGGCAAGAGGCCCAGGTGGGTTTTCCTGTACCTCAGCCATCTGCCAGCGTCTCTGATATATCTGCCTACATTTGAAAGTTAGATAATATGCAAAAAGGCCTGGGGTGGGGTTAGGACTGGGCAGGGAAAGAAGTATGCCAGCAGAATTGAGATGCACCTTGCCTCATTAACCCCAGTACCTGGGTCCCACAGACCCAGAAGAGAGACCATGGTGACCCAGACACCTTTACCTGTCCTGTGACTGCCATCAGTGGTGGTTTTGTTATTATGTTTTAGGCCTTCAAATTTAGATAAGCCTTATATGCCAGTGTGGCTGAGTGGGTAAGGTTTTCCTTTATGGCCATGACCTAATATTTGGCAGTGGTACTAAAGGATTTGTCTACTAAAGGATTCAGATATTCTGTTGTGCCTTTTTAAATAGTCATAGACAATGATTGCATTGTTCTTACAACTGGCTTCTTATGCTTCTCCTAATTTCCTTAGTTCTTCCAGAAGCTAACTTTGATGGAGAGGTTAGTCTGTAGAATAGTTAGTAAGAGATGACCTAGTGATCAAACCCTGTGGAAGGGAAGAGAAAGAAACAGGAGAAGTCTAGCTGCTTGTAATATTGGGCCTCAACTGTCTCTGGGGGAGCTCTGGAAAAGTAGAATCAAGGCATATCAGACCTAAAAGGCCACTATTTGACATTCCAGCCTCCTGCCTCCTGCCTCCATTAGTCTCTGGGTTTGGGCTTACCCAGGAAGGGTATAACCTTGAAAAATGTGTTTCTTCATGGTATAAACATTCCATGAAGTGACTGATAAATGAAAGCTGGGGCAAAATGTCCTTCCTGGAAGAAGGATCTCCGTGATCGGTTCATTGCTTTCATCACGTAAGTGATACTCTGAAAACCTGAGTCACCAAAATATAAGGCTGAGCTGAAGTAGCTCTGGTTTAGTTGTTTCCAAAGATACTTTGCAAACTATTATTCTTAGATTTTGCAATTAAACAATAAAGCTTTCCTCAGTTTATAATAAAACATAGCTCTACCTCTAAAGTACTGCTTTATTTTCTTTTAATATCTTATTGATTTAGTCATATAAACAAATATTGACATCTGTGATTTTAAATCTATCCCCTGTGTGTCCTCCAAGGATGTATAGTCTCATTTTTTTTTATTTATGAAGACCTAAAAATAATGGCAAGAAAAAAATAACAGGGCTCTGATTTGTTTAGAATTAATGTTCAGTTGAATATTTCATGTTGATTTGCTCTTGAATTACATCCTGAATTTGTGTGACTTTGTAGAATATGTTTTGGAATATATATTTTCCTTTCTTAGTATTGCTTTTGTTATTCATTCGATGTTTATTAGCAAATGTTAGAATAAGCTAGGTGTTCTGTAGACCTATTTATGTAAAGCTTGTTGCCATGGTAACTAAGTGCTTCTCATTTAGAAAATAGACCAAATAAGGGGGGACGAAGGTGGGGTTAGGGTGCTGGAGAGAAAGGGTATCTAACTGCCCAAGGAATCTTTGGCCCTGTAAAGAAAGAGTCTGTTTGCTAGGGAGTAGAAAGGGAAAAATGGAGAAATAATTCTCCAGCCTCACAGTAATTCCTAGTTGCTATTCTTGGGTCAACTTATTAAAGAATCAGTAATGTGGCAAACATAAATGAGCTTGTCTTAAGGTTTCATAATACTTAGTGATATACTCAGTCTCATCTATTTGCCACGTAAACTGCTCAAAAAAGGAATGGATGTAAGAATTGAACAAAAACCGTTATTCTTTGTCACCATATATGAACGTCAACCCAATATCATTGTAACATTTAAGAAAGGTAAAGTAAAATCTCTTAACTTTTTTCAGTGATATTTTTAATAAAGAGATTTCATTCATTCTTAATTAACTTCTAAATTGGTGGCAAGTTATTAATGTAGAAAAATAAGTGTTGCCTGTTAGAATGTATTTTGACATTGGAAATGAAATACTTTAATTTGGTAATGCAGTCATAAAGGAATTATAAAGGCTGAGATAATTATTTGATTGAAATTTTCTCAAGCACTGAAATCAAATGCATGGCAAGAAATGGGTTGTTTCCTTCGACATACATGATAGGACCATCATGATGTAGTTAATTCTTATAAAGTGGCAGTTGAAGCAAGTCAATGATTCCTTTCTATAGCAAATGTTTTTTTGTAAAATCTATAAGGAGAGGTCATGGCATCATTAGTGTGAGGAAAATAATCATCAGGAACCCATTACAGGGTTACCTAACAGGTACTAACTTTATTTTACCATGGATATTTTTTCTTCCTTCTTCATATGTAGATGAGTTAGAATTTGAAGCTATTTGTGGTTTTGAGTATTGATCCAAAAAGATTTTTAGAGAGTTCAGTATATTGATGTGATCCTTATAAATGAAAGCATCAGTAAATAGTTTGCTACTGTAGAATGACTTTTAAATATTCAAGACAGTGAGTATTCAGAATACGAAATGTACTGTGCTTTGTTTTACTATAGTCCTTTTTTCTTGACTGTCAATTAAGGTTATGAAATTTCTGCAGATATAATTGGTTGTTAACAGTTTATCTTAGCCAAATAAATATTTGTTAGGTATTTGTTTTTTTTAACTGTAATAAATGTATTAAGAACTCATTATCAGAGTTTTTGTTTGGTAAGTAATTAACACACACACGCACACACACACACACACACACGTATATGTGTTTCTCAGAGATTACTCCCTCTCTTGATTTTAAATCTTTATGATAGAACTGAGAGAATTTGTAGTAACAAATTTAAAACTTAAAAAATAAAATATTAAACACTTTACAGATATGGGGAGAACTAGGAAACCACATGATTAATATAATTACAATGTTGGTAGATATAATATCTAATATATTCCCAATATATTTATACAATTTAAATAGGACTTGAGAAAAATCTGTAACATTGAATGTCTATATGGAAACCAGATTGTTCATGCCTCTTTTTGTCATTATTCAATATTTTCTGGATAATTTTCACTTGATACATGATATTGAAATACATTTCTCAGTGCCGGTATGAGATTCTGTTAGGTCAAGTGTATCCGTTATATAAAAATTGCAAACAAACACGTTTTGGTATCTCCAGGCACATTTTCTTCTCTCTTACATCAACTCCATGTGGCTCTTAGCAACAATAAAGGGCAACTACCATCTAAATAGAGGCACAAGGATGTACCTCAGAATCAGGTACACTTGCATAGTGCCATGGAACAGGAAGGGCAAGATTGAGAATGAAGTAAATAAATTCAGCCTATTTTGTTGGTCAAAGCAAATTGTGCTGTCTTGCTAACTAACTTTAATCTCTTGTGGTTTTAGGAGGAGGAAAGCTGGAGGTCATGGGAGAGTCAGTACTGTCTCCTTATCAAACATCTTTGGTTTCAGTGAAACCATTTACAGTAACTTCCAGTAGAATGGGCATTAATTTTATCTGTGCTTTTTTAATACTGTATTAATTTATTCGAGAGGGAGTGAGAGCAAGCAGGGGGCAGGCAGAGGTAGAGAGAGAATCACAAGCAGACTCCACGCTGAGTGCAGGGGCTGACCTGGGGCTTGATCTCATGACCCTGAGATCATGACCTGAGCCAAAACCAAGAGAAGGACTCTTAACTGACTGAGCCACCCAGGTTCCCCAATTGTATCTGTGTTTTAATTCATGTACTATTTAATGAAAGTAGCACATGACATCATTTCTTTGAGTCTGAGTAGTTTTTGCTGAAGTGATAATGTAGAATAAAATGTATGTAGGCTCTTTGGAGCGAACACAACAATCATTAACAGATTTTTTTAAAACATGGCATGGCCTACTTTGTTCTTCATGTGGAAATACCTATTAAATCACAAATGAAAAAAATAACAAATGAGTCAACCTGGGACTTGTGTTTTAGCAGCACTGCTGTATTCCACTTTCAACACAACAGAATGCATTTTATATTACAAATAATGGTATGGATAGAGAATGCCAGGAAGCACTGACACAGTTCCAAAGATGATACATAATCACTGTATGTACTATTGTATATTCAGTCAACTCTTGTAGACTGACTCTTAACAGAGCACTGATTTTAAAGTCAGACCTGACTGAATTGTTGCTTAATAATTCTGACCTTCAGTATGCTGCTAAAGCTCTCTGTATCTCAGAAGCTTCATCTGTAATATAGCAATAATGAGTTACTTGTGGTTACTGCAAAGATTAAACACAATGACATTTAAACCTTAGTCCTATGCCCCAGCACTAATATTTCCTATCATTTATTGATATAATTATTTTAATGAATATAAACCTGCAAGGATTCCTAAAACTGGAGTGTGAGTCCACTCAATATGTGTGAATAGGGAGATGAATCAGGCAGTACAATCCCTTCTCAGAAAATCTAGGACACATGAATGCTTCCAGCTGGCTGGGTGCTGAGTTTCTGGTGTTACATTGTCTTTGAAAAGACTTGGAAAGTAAAATCAAAATAAGGCAAGAACCTTATAAAAATCAGTCCTATGTTGTATTGATATTGAATTGTTATGTTGTACAACTGAAAATAATATAGTGTTATATGTTAATTATATTTCAAATAAAAAATATCAGTTATATGAAGCTTTATGGTTCTCAGTTTCCCTCTTCTTTATAGTGAAGGAATGGTTTAGGAAAAGTTACTTGGAATTCTATAAGTAAAAGAGTAGTAAGATCTCTTAGACCTTTATTGTGGGTAACAGCAAGATCATTAATATGTTATTGGAAGACATAATTAATCATGGAAAATACTATTTACATATAGGTTTCTGATATGATCATCAACATCTTTTATTTGTGCTCATCTTCTAGGCAAGTGATTGTAACTGGTTAAGATAGGTTCCTTCCACTTCTATTTCCTTACTGAAAGTCCATCAAACAGTCTCTTTACTTATCTACCTTTTATTTATTCCCATTGTTTTATATTCCCACCTCCTTCATCCATGGTTAAATGAAAGTAAAGATGCTTTAACTTCTTATCTCCTAAAATAAATTGTAAATAACAATGCAAGGTTTAGGCATTTCATAAAATCAAATGTATGAGTCATAAATGTTTAGTTTATTTTTGTTCTCTGTAGAGTTCTGTCTTCAACCTTATAAAATATGTAAAAAGTCAAAAAAAAATATTTATGTATCTATGTACTTGTTTTTGCTTTGAGTAAATTTAGACAGTTTGTTTCTATTCTGGGAGTTCAGAACCTCTTAAAGAAACATATTGCTTAATAATTTCATTTTTGTTAGTATTTTCCCTTTATTATGAACTGATTTTTGTTAAAATGTTTTATTGATATTAATGTTTAGTCTGTAAGGAAGTTTCTGGGTTGGAAAAATATTCTCAGCATTTTAGCATAAAGGAATGGATTTTAGGTGTCACTGCAAATAATGTTGAATTACTTTGATTTTCTTTTTAGGTTGAGTCATTCTTCAAGAAAAATCTTTTGATAGGCAGTGACATCTACTAGAAAAGTGGCAAAATGCTGCTTGCATTTGATACACCAAATGAACAGAGATAACTCTAGAGTATATGAATTGTACTCAGAGCAGCACTTGTCATAATATCACATTTTTCCTCTATTTCTCACTCCACACACCTTTATCCTAAACTGAGAAAGGCAAATATTTATTTAACATGCATTGACATTTCTTTGTCCTTCCATAACATTGGGAATTGAAATTCCAGGCTCAATAGATGAAACCTAGAAATTTTATACTTTAATTTTTAGGTTTTCTCTATGTTTATATGATATATATATATGCATACATATATTTGTATATGTGTTTATACATGCATATGTATGCATTTGTGCATATACGTGTATCTTCATAAATTTTAAAGGACAGTGCTGTAATTAGAAAGTGATGAGAGCTATTGGAAAGATTTAAGTTGTCATGATATATAGATAAAAATTTTTTCTAAGATAATCTTGAGAAAATTCATGATAGAACTTATTTCATAGCTAAGTGGTGAAATTTCCTTGAAGGAGGGATTCTTTATCTTTTTTTCCCATTTAATTCAGATAAAAATGACCTCTAATATTGTGAATGTTTAGAGTGTGCACTGCACTGTGATGATTTGATGTGCGTATATATTGCAAAATGGTTACCACAGTAAGGTTAGTTAACATATCCATAACTTTACATAGTTAGATTTCTGTGTGTGTGGTGAGAACTTTAATGATTTACTTTCTTAGTACCTTTCCTATAAGCAATACGGTATTGTTAACTACAGTCACCATGCTGTACAATAATTCTCTAGAATGCATTCATCTTATAACTGGAAATTCTTACATGTAAAGAACCTTCTCCCTTTTTCGCCTTCCTTCCCCACCCCTCAAGCCTAGCTACCAATAGTCTAATCTGTTTTTATGACTCCAGTGTTTTCAGATTCCACATATAAGTGAAATCATACAATATTGTCTTTCTCTGACTTTATTTCACTTAGTATAATTCCTTCATGGTTCATTCATGATGTTGGAAATGACAAGGTGTCCTTCTCTTTTATAAGAGTATATATGTTAAGAGTGTGTATATGTGTGTATATATGAGTGATTGATTGATTGACTGATTTTCTATATCCATTCATTTGTTGATGGAAATTTGATTGTTTCCATGTCTTGGCTGTTGTGAATAATGCTGCAGTGAACATGGAAGGGCAGATAGTGGAATTGCTGGATCATACGATACTTCTCTTTAATATTTTTGAGAAATCTCCATACTGTTTCCTATAGTGGCTGTATTTGGTTTACATTCTACCAACTGTGAACAAAGTTCCCTTTCCTTTACATCCTCAACCAGCACTTGTTATCCCTGTGTTTTTGATAATGGTCATTCTAACCATTGATGTGAGATGTGAGATGTGAGGTGATATCTCATTGTGGTTTTGATTTACATTTCCCTGATGATTAGTGATACTGAGCATCTTTTCATGTACCTATTGGCCATTTCAGAATCTTTTTTGGAAAAAATATCTGGGCCATTTGCCCATTTTTAATGGAATTATTTATTTTCCTATTGAGTTGTATAGGTTTCTTATATATTAACTACTAATCAGATATGTGGTTTGTAAATATTTTGTTTATTATGTCAGCTGCCTTTTCATTTTGTTATTTTTTTGCTGTGCGGAAGTGTTTTAGTTTGATGTAGTCCCACTTTGTTTCCTTTCGTTGCTTGTGCTTTTCATGTCATATTGAAAAAAAAAAATTCCAAGACCAGTGCCAAGGAGCTCTACCCTGTATGTTTTCTTCTAGGAATTACATGGTTTCCAGTCTGACATTTAAGTGTCGATCCATTTTGAGTTCACTTTTATGAATAGTTTAAGATAGGGATCCAGTTTCATTCTTTTGCATGTGAATATCCAGTTTTGTTAGCACCATTTATTGAAAAGACTGTCCTTTCTCTAGCAAGTATTCTTGGTCCCCTTGTCAAATATGACTGGATCGCATATGAGTAGACTTGTTTTGGGGTTCTCAACTCTATCCCATTGGTCTCTTTATCTGTTTTCCTGCCAGTACCATACTCTTTGGATTACTGTAGCTTTGTAGTATAATTTGAAATCAGGTAATGAGATGCCCCCGGCTTTATTTTTCTGCCTCTGGACTTCTTTGGCTGCTAAAGGTCTTTGTGGTTCCATATGAAACTTAAGATTGTGTTTTACATTTCTGGTTAAAAAATGCCATTGAGATTTTGATAGAAATTCCAGTTCATTAACCCTTATTGAATATAAGCAGACTGTGCGATTAGGAGTTTCACATATGTCCTCATTTTATTTTCATAATGTGGGGTAAGCAGTATAATTGGGGGTTGAGAAATTATGTAATTTCTTCACGTGATAAAACTGGAGAGTATCTACTCTGTTCCAGGTACAGTGCTAGTCACTAGGGGTACATCAGTAAGCTAAACTGAGATAGAAGTACATTCCTGTTTTATGGCATTTTTATCTGGCTGAGTGTTATTTAAAAGAAGACAACTGATATTTATGGAAGGTTAGGTGGTAATAAATCCTTTAGAGAAAATCAAACAGGAAAGGAGAGGGTGACTCGAAAAATAAGGAGCTTCATTTTAAAGAACGTTATCAAAACTTGGGTATTATTTAAGATAAGTAATGCTAGCTGCCAAAATAAACATAGCTTTGAAATCCATTGGGTTTCTAAAATCAAGTATTATCCATCTAATTGCAGTGTGGGTGACTCTTCTCTACCTTCTAATTACACAATTTGTTAAACTTTGTCCCAAATTGTCACAGGAGAAGAGGAATAAAGGAGGTCCAGGGAAATGTACCGGAACACATGGAATATTTGATCATACCAATCATCTGTTCCAGAGAAGGCTTCATGAAGGAGATATTTGTATGAAGACTAAAATAATTTTCCAGATATATTTTAATGTGAAAGCATATAAAAAGAAAATATTAAGGGCCTTGGGGTCAGTCATCAGCATTATGTATTTCATTGAACTTTTTCACCAGAGCAAAACTCCTAATGATTTCAAATTGATGTATTATGTGTCTTCTGATAGAGATGGATATACTTGTTTCTAAAATGTGTCCTCTTAAGATTTTATATATGGCATTTAAGTTTCCTAGCACAAAAATAATATTGCAAGGCAGAAGAGTAATCAAAAATAGAGAAAAAAAGAGAAAAAGTATTAAATTTATTTAAAATGTTAAACTGCCACATGTTTCTTTTAATAGTCACTACCAAGGTGACTATGAAGAACTTTTTCCTATGCAAAGGAAACACAGTGGAATATAGTTTATTGGTGGCATAATATAAGGAAAGTGTGCTACCCACACCCCTAAGTAGTCACTTCAACATTGAATCAACTTGTCATCTAAATGCAGTTAGATGGGATTTGTCCCAGAATTTATCATCCAATTTACTGACCAATTTTTGTAGACATTGCAAATAATAAGACCACTTCTCTTATGGTACAGAATAATTAAAAACTAGTCATATTTGATTTATTCTTATTTTTTAATCAGTGCTTTAACTGGAGACACAAAATTAGATTATTTTTATAACAGTGGAAAGAACAGTGAAATACTCTTTCCCATCTCCCTGTTCCCCTCTGTCCTCCACCCGCAGAGGATTATAGATTTTAGAGGATATTCAGGTAACCATTGATTAGATAACCCTACCATTCCAAAGAATGTCAAAATAGATGCCTACATGGTTTGGAGAATGTGAAGAGACTGATTTCTGAGCATCTACTCTCCTCTTCCAGTCAAAGTCTGTGCTGAGGGGGGGGGGGGGCAAAAGTAATGTGTGATGAGATCTCCAGGTTAATATTGAACTTTCTTTGTAATTCAAATACTAAGTACTTCATGGGGTGGGCAGTGGCAAAAGTTTTGGGGATACAGCCACAGAATATTGACCTTTAAGTGAAGAAGCTCATGTCTACAATGTGAAAGGTCAGAGGGATATAAGCAATTAGAAAAGGTGGAGTGGGACACCTGGGTGGCTTAGTGGTTGAGGATCTACCTTCAGCTCAGGACGTGATCAGGTCTGGGGATCAAGTCCCACATGGGACTCACTGCGAGGAACTGCTTCTCCCTCTATGTCTCTACCTCTCTCTGTGTCTCTCATGAATAAATAAAATCTTTTTTAAAAAAAGGAGTAATCTCTACAAATGACTGAGTTAGAGAAAGGAAAAGGCCTTCTAGTTTGTGTAATCAAGATAAATTTATTTAAAAAAATAAAAAATAAACATCATTTGTTACTTTCAAAAGAAGTATATCAAGTAGCATACAGAAGCAAGGCAAATGATCTTGAAAAACAAATAGAAATATTGCTAGATAAAAAGTAGAGAGGTAGAAATGCAGATACCTGCTCACTTGATTCATCTGTGGGAGAGAGCGCTTTCTTTTATTCAATGAAGACCTCAGTGCTTCATTCAGAGTACCTCTGGATTGAAGTACTGTCTCTAACTTTCTTGTTCACCTCATTTGCCACTACTCCTAGGCAACCTGTACATTAGACTTCGGCTTTCGTACCACAAGTAATCTGGATTTTAGTTCACTCACTCTTCTGTCTCCCTTCATTCACAGAGCTAGATGATCAGGATAGAAAAGAGAAGAAACCAAGAAAGAATGTCATCTCAGATGAAGTCTCAAGCAGATCACTTACACTTGAAAGTCTGTCTTCTCAAAGCAAAGGAACTGGACGTTCGTTTTCTCATGTCATTTACTCATTGGCTAGTGGTGTCTCAGGGAGGTGTGGGATATAAAACTCCCAGGTACTGTTAGCTCTCCTCCTTCAGCACCTAAGTAGAATCCTAAGAATGTCACAGAAGGGACGCTTTAGCGGCAGTGTACATAGAAACTGGGGCATGGATTCACAGAGCTAGTAAAAGGCCATCCAAATTAGGATGTCAGTGACCCTACCTGCCTGACCGATTCCCTGGCTCAGAATAAATTCAGTCTTCATCTCTGTCCCATTAATGTTGTTTGTATTTCCCTTGGTATCTAACATGTGCTGTTCTATATTATTATTCACCTGCTATAATGCTCACGATACTCAATTCCTTGAGCAGATATTATCTTGAGTTAAATTACAGTAAAAACTTGACTTTGTACTATGTAGTGTATATTGTGCTGGGTGAGTGCAGAGACCACAAGCAAGGGAGAGTGGCTGCTCTGGAGACTTTGCAGTTATAACTCTATCCCGTTTGAAGTAAATAGGATGGATAGCATGGAGAAGAGCAAGAATATAGAGGTTTCAGTCTCAGCCATAATGCTGCATCTTGATTCTAATACTTTCTGTGTGACAACTGACAAGTCACCTGGTGCCATATTAGCAACCCATTTAAATCTCAGTTTTGTCATCTCTAAAAATGAATATTTTAATCCTTTTTAATGAGGCTTTTATAATGCCACTCCCACATGCTACATAGCAGTTATTCAGGTAGTGTTCTTTCCTTCCCTTTAAATTCCTTTAAATATTGAGCACAGGCTTTGCACAAAATATATTCATAATGCCAATTATTAATTGCAGGAGAAGCTTGAGTAGAGAAACAGAGGATGTACAGAGCTCTGAGAATATTCAGCGAGGGGTGATTAACAGAGTTTGAGTAGAGAGGAAGATGTAAATATCAATATGAATATATGCCCACATATAAAATTTTCATAGAAGCTAAAACAAATGTAGAATGTAACATTCCAGAGCCGACTGTTTGTATTTAATTGGTTATATTATGGAGAATCTTTTAAGTTCTTTCTGAAAAACAGTACAAAATCATGATAGAGTATGGTGATGTCTTTGAAAAGCTGGAGATGGTAGACCATTTGGTTCCTAGAGGTTCTCCAACATGATTTTTTTTCTGCTGAGAAACAATATCAGAAGTGAATATGTCATGGGGGATACCCCATTCTGACGGGGATCCCACAATTTGACAGTCACTTGCTGTTGGCCACAGACAAGGTAAGCACAGCTTTTGGTGCCCTATCTTTCTCTCCTACTCTGGACCCTCCAGTGTTTTAACAACCTGTCTTGATACCATGTTTGGAATCTGTTAATACAGGAGACTCCTAAAAGCTAGTAAGAAAGTGGTGGATGGTAGCAGTGAAAAGAAGTAATAGACAATAATACCAAAAGAAAAAATCAAGCTGTGGAATTTATAAACCAGTTGTGTTTTGTCTTTTAGTTCTTCCTTGGGAAAATTAGATTAGATGTATGAACAGAAACTTCTATGTCATTGAATGTGTTTCCCGGTCTTCCGGGGATACTTCAATGTGTATTACTGTACAAGAGAGGCAATCCCACCTTTGAACACTGTTTTTCTACAAGATAAGTCTAATGTAAAACCAGCCTTCCTGTTCCTGTAGGCTGCTTATCCCAAGGGGTTGTCAGTATCCCCAGTGTAAAACTGATGGGGTGCACAGCAGTATGTCCCCTAGCCAGTGGGGTTGTAATTGAATCCCCCTGTGTTGAACAACAGTGAGGAGTACTGTATTTGGAGGAGGGGTGGTAGAGATGTTGATTTTTTTCAGCTTGATTGAGGTTTAATTGACAAAAATTATATATATATATATATATATATATATATATATATATATATATATATATAAAGAGGTTTCAAAATGATATTTTGACGTACAAATACATTGTGAAATGATTACCACAAAGGATCTAATTAACATATCCATCATCTTACAAAGTCAGTTGTGTGTGTGTGTGTGTAGTGTGAACACTTAAGATCCATCTTAGCAAATTTCAAGTATATAAGGCAATATTATCAAATTGATTTGCTCTGCTGTACGTTGGACCTCCTGAACTTACAGTATTGTATTTTGTGTGATGTAACTGTGGAGTAAAAACACTCTACAGCTGAAGCACGTTGGAATTTATCCTCACCTCTGAACATGCCACGTGATCAGACATTCTTACATAGAATGTTCACTGCAGGTTTTATGGAAATCACCATTTGGTTATCTTGTATTCCTCATGGTTTTCAGTGGATGCCTCCTATGACATCAGTCCCTTTTATTCTATCTTCAGTGAACATCTAAAGTACCTGTACTCAGTCCTCAATATGATTGATGAATTTTAGAATGGTCTTTAGTCACAAAATGACGTTTTTCTTTTTCTGATTAAAAAAACTATTCCTAGTGAATTAGGCCTTAGAGAAAGTTCTTCTTTCCTTATACCTGTAGTCATTTTTCATGTATATAAATGCTTATATAAACACATAAATACATATGTATGTTTTAAAATACGTTTTTTTAAGATTAATCATTTTTAATTCTATTTCTTCAAGTTTTTTGCTTTGAGTAAAATGATTCTCTGAAATATCTTTTAAGTGTAATCACAAGTAGAAATGTAGACCATCAAATCTGAGAGACTTTCCCCACTGGATTTATTTTGGGTAGTTAGCTTTCTAGAATCTTCTTGCTTTTCAAATCTCTGTTTTGACTGATTATGCTTTCAGCCCAAAATAGCAACTCAGAATATTCAGGTTTTTAGGCACTTCTCAATTTTATAATGTAGACTATGGCACCCATTCATTATCTACAACTAGTGTTGATTTGGGGTTTTCAGTTTTTGTTAATGTAGATGCCCATCACTGGTAAAACAAGTGTCTTTTAAAAACTGGAGACATGGCTTGTCTGAAAATCTGCAAAGTAATTGTTTATCACTGATAATGAAGTCATTAAATTCAGCTTTATTTTTCTTTTTTTGCATCAAAGAGTGTTGGCAATTTAAAGCTTGTACTAAATAGCCTGATACTGTATTAGAAATAAATCAGAATATGGCCTGAATTTAGAGCCAGAAATTCAATCTTTAGATGCTGAGACAATGTGTACTTGGGTTGACACACACCCACACTTGAATGTTTTTCCTATTTCACATCGTTCTAAATACTCTCATTGAATAAACTCCTCATTTCTAGAATTTTTTTACAGTTCACAAATATATGTAATTAAATTTACTTAGTGACAAAAATGCTGAAATTATTCAGAACTCCAATAAGAATTAGGTGAGCCTTTACTTCTAAGGCAGTAATCCTCAAATCTGAGCACACATTGGATTCACTTGCTGGGCTTGTTAATACACAGATTTCTGGGTCCCACTCCCTGGTCTCCAAGTCAGTAGGGGGAGCAAGACTCCAGATTTTGCATCTATAATCAGTTTCTGGGTACTGCTGGTACCAGGACCATACTTTGAGATCCATATTTGTAAGATGTTTGACTCATTGTCTCCTCATTCAATCCCCCATTGCTCTCACTTGGATAACTGAAGTGGCTTCCCAATGTGTTTTACTGCTTCTACTTTTATCCTTAAGCCTGCTGACACAGCAACTGAAGAGATTCTTTTAAAACATGTATCAGATTATGTCTACCTAACAGCTTCTTGCCAGCCTTAATACAAAGTTCAAGTTCTTAACTTTGGCATGTGATGCTTACCTTGTCTGGCCTTTGGCTCCTTGTTTCATCTCATGCCCCACCATTTCCCCTCTTGACTCACTGGCCCTCTTGAATTTTCTTGACCAACTGTGCCAAGCATATTCCCACCTGAGGGCTTTTGCATTGAATTTTTCTTCTGAATGGGATTATTACTCTTCTTCCCCCCACAGTTGCTTGTATGGCATCCTTTCTCATTTCACTTAGATCACTCCCATACAGGGTTTCCCTGATCACCCTATCTAACATAGCATGTTCTACTTGGCCCTTATACTTTTATTTGTAATATGGCTTCCTGCCCCAAAGTGACAGCCTCCTGAGAGCATGAAATTTGTTTTGTTCTCTGCCATAACCATAGTGCCAACACAGTCTCTGGCACTTAAGAGATATTGAATAAATATATATTGGATGGATAAATAAATGGATGGTTGGAGGAATGTCCTTTTCACGGTCTCCCCTTCCTTGTAATCAAGACAATTATTTGTCTGCAAATTGTCCTACTTCTCTTGCCACCATGTCCTTCAGTATTGTTTGCTTATGTAGAGGTGCTATCAGTTTTCTCATGGACACCTTACTTCCAACCCTATTCCCCTAAGTTATATTACATCTTTGATGATTAAAAAAAAAAAAAACAGTCTACACATGCGCATGATTGAGGATCTTTGGCTTTCATTTCAGGATCTCTAATTTTTAAATTATGTATCCCTGTCTTTTTGTAGCTTGTACATTTTAAGTACTGTAGTACTCCATCTTGATATTCTGCTCATTAGACTACTAGCAGTGAACTGCAGATACACATAGCACATTAATTGCCAGACTAAGATTTGGTATTTTTGTATGAAAATAATTAGGTTCCTGAGCTAGAAAAAAGTCAGCAAATGTTACCCTGTAACTCTTCAGTCAAAATATGACCTCTCTTGCATGATTTCCTGTTAATCACTGCTTATATCAAGTGGTATTTTCCAAACAGCTGGACCATATTGTAGCATGTCCATTGGAGGCTACATGGAATTTTGTATTTGCAACTAAATTTTATGAGGCAGAACCAGGCACGTTTTATAGCAAGAATTACAGAATCAAGATCAAGAATTGCAGAATTAAGGTTAAAAAATGATTTACTTTTGATTTCCAAGAGCATTTACTCTCAACCAGATGTTGAGAGTTCAGTCATTTCAACTAAGTATTCTGGCCTGTGAATTCTTTTTCCTTAACTCTCCAATCTTATACAGTGATTGCATCCACTCTTTTCTACAAATTAATTTAAATATCTCACTTTGATGTCTTTCACAACTCAAACCTCATATTTCCTAGTGTTTGTTGCTTCTAAAAAGCCCAAGTAGTTCATCAAACTCTAGCCAAATCCCTGTTTGTCATCTTTCACAAAAAATAAGCTTATACTCATGACCGTGTTTCTATTAAGGGCACAATTATTCTTCCACCCATAAACATAGCATTTAGGAAATACAGAAACACATGTAAGTGCAAATATTAGGACACATTAAAGAGTATTTGAGCAGGATATGTAACTTCTGACACATACAATGTTTATGGTAGTTCCTCCAGCACCATTAAAGTAATGCAATTTACATGAACATCAAAAAGAACAGCTAAACATTTTGGTATAACTCATATGGTGAATCTCTGATTCCTGTTAATTATATTCACTGGAATTAAAGCTGTCCTTCCGAAGAGTAGATCTAATAGTGTCAACCTTCTGCTCAGCAACCTTCAGTGACCCCCTATTGCCTCTAATATTTAGGTAAAATTTTCTTGCTTTGGAATTTAGTGCTTTGACATCATAAAAAGCTTCCATCTTCATGCCCCTGAACTCTTCGGACACATTCTCTCTGTTATGCTACTTGAAATGAACAACACCCGTGCTCCTCCAATGCATTGTAATAGGTTGATATTTCAGTGTTGGTGTTTTTGCTTTCCTCCCTCTGAATAGATAGTCATTTTCAAAGTTCTTTTAAAAGATTATCACCTTTTAAAATTATCATCTCTCACTTAAGACCGTGCTAAACACACCCTCTTAAATGAAATATAACTTCATCTGACCTTGCCAAAGATGGTATTAAAGCTTTTCCTTTCCCTCGAACCACCATAACTCTGTTTGATGGTATACATTAGCACTTAACCTTTATCTTGCATATATAGTTATGACTATTTTGCTATCCTTTTCCATATTCCTATCCTAAACTATGCTCTAAACACTTAAGGACAGTTATATTATCTCTTTTTACCTCTATTTCCTGAAACATGATGTTGCTGAATCTTTAGAATTAGGCCTGGGTTCAAACACAATGTAAATTACCACTTGGTAGACCTAGATTATGTCCTAGTACAAGGTTCTGTGATACCATGATTGCAAGTCAATGTTGTATATATCAATTCCACAATTTTTTCATTGAAAAAAAAGCAAAAGGATAATTTCTGCTTATTGCTGTACACAGATAACCACTTACTCATATTTCCTAGATATGTTGATCATGTTTAGTTAAGCTGGATAGTTTGGTCTTATGATCCCAGTGTCCAGTTTGGAATATTGGATCAGCAAGAACTGACTGAAGTGCTAATTATTCAAAATCAGGCTGATGCAGAACAGATGGAGGGTCCAAAAGCACAGAGCATGTAACACCTGTGAATTATATCCAGCTCAGTTACTGATCAGATTCTGGGCTCCATTCAAGGTGTTGACTTTGATCTTTCTCCAATTGTAAATGTTTCGTCCAAAACAACTGTGATCTTGGCACAACTTTTCCAGGAATTGCCTAGGACAAAAATACTAGGATTCCCCAGATGATAACTAGAGCTCATTATAGCCTTGTTACTCGGTACATGGTGAGAGAAACCCTCAAATTCAGAGGCCTAACCTAATGTTATAAATATGTTTGAAAAATAATAACTTCTCATAAATTTGGGGTTAGAATAAAAGCTTGTATTTTTTTCTGAGGTAGATGAGCAATTATTATTGGCTCAAAATGCATGCATCTTTGGACAGGAGCCATTTTAAGATCTGTCATGAATGATCCAACTATATAAGCTAAAATACGAGCTTATCTCTGTGAAGAATCCTTATGTTTGGGCATGCTTATTCTCAATTGGTCTCGTCTCAGTTAAAGAACTCTGTTATACTTAATGTAGGGCAGTATCGTACATGGTATCCATATCTGAGGACTTGCCAACAGATCTCTGCTTAAAATAAATTGGTGCCATAGGGATGTGTTGCTACATGAGTTTATAATACTGTTGCCTCTATTTGTGACATTATTTCATTGCACATGCCTATAACTTAGGGAGAGATGACTTATAGGTTCTTATTTTCCTTCTTTCTTCATGATCCCAGTGCCTGACTTTGGTATACTCTTATTTGAAAGAAAAGGGTACATTTATGGAGACACTGTAGATGTGACATGTGCCACCCCACCCCAGTGATGGCTGAGGCCAGTTTGGTTGACATGGCAGGCCTGGCAGTCATGATTACCTCTTTCATGTTTCTGCCTTGTTAATTTTCCCCATTCTCACTGGTGTGAGGTGGTATCTCATTGTGGTTTTGATTTGTATTTCCCTGATGGCCAGTGATGCGGAGCATTTTCTCATGTGCATGTTGGCCATGTTCATGTCTTCCTCTGTGAGATTTCTCTTCATGTCTTTTGCCCATTTCATGATTGGATTGTTTGTTTCTTTGGTGTTGAGTTTAATAAGTTCTTTATAGATTTTGGAAACTAGCCCTTTATCTGATATGTCATTTGCAAAAATCTTCTCCCATTCTGTAGGTTGTCTTTTAGTTTTGTTGACTGTATCCTTTGCTGTGCAAAAGCTTCTTATCTTGATGAAGTACCAATAGTTCATTTTTGCTTTTGTTTCTTTTGCCTTTGTGGATGTATCTTGCAAGAAGTTACTGTGGCCAAGTTCAAAAAGGGTGTTGCCTGTGTTCTCATCTAGGATTTTGATGGATTCTTGGCTCACATTTAGATCTTTCATCCATTTTGAGTTTATCTTTGTGTATGGTGAAAGAGAGTGGTCCAGTTTCATTCTTCTGCATGTGGATGTCCAATTTTCCCAACACCATTTATTGAAGAGACTGTCTTTCTTCCAATGGATAGTCTTTCCTCCTTTATCGAATATTAGTTGACCATAAAGTTCAGGGTCTACTTCTGGGTTCTCTATTCTGTTCCATTGATCTATGTGTCTGTTTTTGTGCCAGTACCACACTGTCTTGATGACCACAGCTTTGTAGTACAACCTGAAATCTGGCATTGTGATGCCCCCAGCTATGGTTTTCTTTTTTAATATTCCCCTGGCTATTCCGGGTCTTTTCTGATTCCACACAAATCTTAAAATAATTTGTTCTAACTCTCTGAAGAAAGTCCATGGTATTTTGATAGGGATTGCATTGAACGTGTAACTTGCCCTGGGTAACATTGACATTTTCACAATATTAATTCTGCCAATCCATGAGCATGGAATATTTTTCCATCTGTTTGTGTCTTCCTCAATTTCTTTCAGAAGTGTTCTATAGTTTTTGGGTATAGATCCTTTACCTCTTTGGTTAGGTTTATTCCTAGGTATCTTATGCTTTTGGGTGCAATTGTAAATGGGATTGACTCCTTAATTTCTCTTTCTTCAGGCTCATTGTTAGTGTATAGAAATGCCATTGATTTCTGGGCATTGATTTTGTATCCTGCCACGCTACCAAATTGCTGTATGAGTTCTAACAATCTTGGGGTGGAGGCTTTTGTGTTTTCTATGTAGAGTATCATGTCATCGGCGAAGAGGGAGAGTTTGACTTCTTCTTTGCCAATTTGAATACCTTTAATGTCCTTTTGTTGTCTGCTGAGGCGAGGACTTCCATTACTATGTTGAATAGCAGTGGTGAGAGTGGACATCCCTGTCTTGTTCCTGATCTTAGGGCAAAGGCTCCCAGTGCTTCCCCGTTGAGAATGATATTTGCTGTGGGCTATTTGTAGATGGCTTTTAAGATGTTGAGGAAAGTTCCCTCTATCCCAACACTCTGAAGTGTTTTGAGCAGGCATGTTTCCATGTGGGATTCCTTCTTGACCCGACACATATGGAGATTCCAAGTCTTATTCAGTTGTTTGAAACGTATGGCTCTGAAGTTCCTGGGTCATCTCACAAGAGGCTGTGTAGCCATAATATAGCTGATGTCTCATGCAGGTAGGACTAGTTTGCTGTCTGCTTCCTGGGTAATCTGGGTGCTGTGGGGATTAGAAATGGAAGATGAAGTGGGAAAATACTTTGGGAGCTAACAAACCTACTTGGGGACATACCCTCAAAATACTACTCAGATTGCCTTTGTATTTTCACAAATTTTTGTCTTACTCTATATATAATGCACAGATCTAGATCTTAGATGATTGATTATTAAAAGTTTTCTGGATATAGCAGAACCCTTTCTGACAGAGATAATAGGGAAGGTAAGGTGTTTTTATTTTAGTAGTTGGGCTGATCGAGTTATGATCTGTGTAGCACCACTGACTCATAATTATTTTGACATGGCTGTTTCTCCTTCCTTCCATATTTTTCCATGTTTTTCCTT
Source organism: Vulpes vulpes (assembly GCF_048418805.1). Classification (NCBI taxonomy): domain Eukaryota; kingdom Metazoa; phylum Chordata; class Mammalia; order Carnivora; family Canidae; genus Vulpes; species Vulpes vulpes. Next base: position 28,418,117 of record NC_132796.1, on the reverse strand, counting down.
CATTCAGTTAATTATTAGATAACCAGGCAAACTGGACACTGTGATCACAGGTGGGGATGGATATCTGACTTAAATCAATTGAGGAAAGGAGGACATCGTTGCTTTGGGAGGAAAATGAAGGCCACTGATAGGTATACTCCCCTGCTTGAACCACCAGATTGTCTACTTTCTCTATGTTCATTTAGGGAGGTCACTTTGAAATTCTGGTCTTTGTTAATGACAAACCATATGTATTATTACTCATAGATGTTACCACCTAATGGATAATTTATTATAAAATTATAAGTCTTAAATTTAATGTATTCAGATTGTGTAAAATAAATTAGTTCTTTAATGACATAACTTCAATAACTTTTTATTTATTTAGGATTGGATATTTTCTTTATACATTGTAGTCTATATTTTTAAATTTTATTTAAATTCAACTAACTAACATATAATGTATTATTAGTTTCAGAGGTAGAGTTCAGTGATGCATCAGTTGCATGTGACACCCAGTGCTCATTACATCACGTGCCCTCCTTAATGCCCATCATCCACTTATCCCATCCACCCTGCCACACCCCCTCCAGTGACTCTCTGTATGTTTCCTACAGTTAAGAGTCTCTTATGGTCTACCTCCCTCTCTTATTTCATCTTATTTTATTTTTCTCTCCCTTCCCCTATGATCCTGTTTTGTTTCTTAAATACCACACGTGAGTGAAATCCTATAATTGTCTTTCTCTGACTTACCTCGCTTAGCATAATACCCTCTAGTTCCATGTTGTTTCAAGGGTAAGATTTCATTTTTGATTATATATATATATATATATATATTATATGTATACATATACATATATAATATACATTATCACATCTTTATTCATCCACTGAAAGACATCTGGGCTATTTTCATAGTTTGGCTATTGTGGACGTTGCTGCTATAAACATTGGGGTGTAGGTGCCCCTTTGGATCACTATGTTTATATCCTTTAGGTAGATATATAGAAGTGCAATTACTGGGTCATAGGATAGTTCTATTTTTAACTTTTGAGGAAGCTCCATACTGTTTCCCAGAGGGGCTGTACCACTTGTATTCCCACTAACAGTGTAAGAGTGTTCCCCTTTCTCCACATCCTCACCAACATCTGTTGTTTCCTGACTCATTAATTTTAGCTATTCTGACTAATGTGAAGAGATATCTCATTGTGGTTTTGATTTGTATTCTAGGGTTAGGTATTCTTACTCCTTAGGGTATCTTAGAAGTTACAGGGATTTGAAAGGAGCACTGGATTGGGAGCCAGAATATCTTGCTTCTGGTTTTGACTTTGTGTATTTAATGTCATTACCATGAATAAATGATTATTCTATTTTTATATGTAAAATAAGAGATTTTAAGTAATAACCACAGTGAACAAGAATAAAGTTTTTGCTATTTATTGCATGCCAGCTACTATATCACTTTATACATCATAGCCCTATGAGGTGTGAATTATCAAATAGTCATTGAGGAATTGAGATTTTTAAACATCAACGTGAAGAAAATATTGTTCTTATTTTGATAGGCTTCAGGGAAAAAGAGGTGTGTCAAGAAGTTTTTATAAGCTACTTAATCTTGAATTATTCCCATTAATTTTATAAAATAAAAGAGTAATTGCTCTGCTTCTTTGAAAACTGGATGAATGAATGCAAGAAGAGAGGATATAGCTGATATTGGGGATGACCAACAAAGTTACTTGGTAATCTAAATGCTATGAATATAAGAGTTAAGATGATGAAATTTTCAACTTGATCAAGTTGTTCTTTAAAATAATGGAAAACTGAATTTATGAATAGTTTGTGATGCAATATGTCAACTTGCTAACTAGATTCTTGTCATCTGTATGTGTGCTTTAATAACCATGTCATTTTAGTTTCCCAACATAATGAGATTATTCTCTAAATTGAAAAACCAGGTCATTCTGTGACCAAGAGATGAGACTTGTAATAGCCTCCTTAGACTGTTCCAATGTTGCCTGTAGGACTAGTACTCTATGACTTTATATGATTAATTTGAGACACTGGAAGCAGTTTTCAATTTAATTATATATCCAAAAGTGGATAGCTAAGTTAATTGTGATAATGATGGTCAGTCAGATGCTTTCTGACTAGCAAAATGTATACTTTCACACATGCATTCACACACACACATACACACACACATACTCACACTCAAGCTCACACAGACATTTCTGTCTGACCCACCAGTGTTTATGTTCTTTGCACTGGTCTGACTTGGCATTCGATCTAAAAGGTAGAATCTCTGGTGTCATGGGCTTCCTAAGTCCTTAGCTTTCTGCGACAGCTGTTACCTCTATGTGACTTAGGCAGCTGCCACAAGGCATAGCAGTGACCACAGATGTAATGTGGAAGTGGTCCCTGATTTAATAATGAAGGTACTTTTAAAGGAAGAGACACACTTTAGGAAATTTTTAATTAAGGAAACTTGGATTTTTTTGTAATGAATTCAGTGCTTATTTTGTTTAGTATGTTTTCTTCTACATATGATGGCTATATAAAAATATTCTCCACAGATAACAGCATTCTTTACTATTATGTACATTTTACAGTAGTTCAATTTTGCATACATAATAAGGCACTAAGACTTGCCTTAAAATTGATTTTAGGAATTCGGTGTCACCTGTGTATGCACACCCCTTACATTTATAATAAAAAATATCTATCATCTTTGTCTTGCATATGAGACAAGAATTATTTATATAGAGCACTTGTAAACCTTGAATAAACTTGTAGGTTTAACAAACCTTGTAAGCTTTCAGTAAAGTAGCCACTTTTGCTGGCAATTTTCCTTAATTTTAATAGTAGACATTCCCATATTTATGGAATACATAGAGTAAATAAAATTCTGTGAAATACTGTAGAGCATCAGTTGAAAGGATTATAAAAACTGTGCTGATCCAAAGACTCTAAGATGTGCTTATTAAACTTCAGCTTAAAAGCCACATAGAATGTTCTAAAGAAGTGATGAAAATGTATAGTCTGGGCACAGCTTCTGTCCTTTATAAGCAATTAAGGTGAGAACAGAATTGGCCAGAGAATTCTCCATGATGTATCATTAAAAATCTTCCTCTAAGTGTTTTTTTGTTGTTATTGTATTCATTTGTTCATTAATTCTTTATTTCCTTTATATTTACTGAGTACTATTATGTGGCAAACATCAAGTAAATTTTAGTTAATATATAATTTAATCTTTCAACACATTCATTAACAACAACAACAACAAAAAAGATCATTCATTTTGTACATGGTACTACATTGAAGGCTGTTATTTTTACAACAAACATACCAAATATTAGTTTTTCCTATTTTACAGTTTAGGAAATTGACAATATGAGTGGAAAAAATAACTCACCAAGATCATATAGGTGCAAAATGCTGCAGCCAGAATTTATACTTCCACATCCAAGTTTTTGTGGGTATTTTTAAGATTTATTTACTTATTTGAAAGAGCAAGACTGTACGTGCACAAGTGGGGGGAGCAAGGAGAGAGAGAGAGAGAGAGGATCTCAAGCACATAATTCAAGGCAGGGCTTGATCTCAAGACCCTGAGACCAAAGCTTGAGCCAAAACCAAGAGTCAGATGCCTAACTGTGCCACCCTAGTGCTGCTCCATATCCATTTTTCTTTTCACCACTCCACAATATTTGACAACTTTAAAGTATCTCCAATATCTGAAATTCTGAGAGAAGATGAGAGAGCAACTCATGAACTCAGAGCTGTGTTTTTTCTTAAAATACCCACATGTTCACAGCTTTTACTAATAATTACTTCATCCCATCTTTGACCTCTCTAAAAATTTTGGAAGGAGGTAGTGATGACCCACGACCCTTATGACTCTGGGCCTCTGATGGGTAGAAAAGAGGTTAATTTTACAATGCTTCACACAATCAAGACAAGGACTTATCTCTAATCTGTAATAAGTCCAGTACTATGATGGTATTTTTCCCTGTGAAAGAAAAATCAATATAATTACACATCTTTAAAGTCCAAAAGCTTTTTAAAGCTATTTTTCTTATTCTTCAGATCCTTTGAATATACTTAACATTTTCTGAAATTGCTTTTCTTAACTGTATTTTAACACTCTGCCTCTTCTCACATGGTAGTTTATGTCATCAAAATCATATTTTTCACAGCCATAGCTAGTTTCTTACCATGTATTGGGACTGTGCAGCCATTAATTCTACTACTTTGTCCTATTTATATATCCAGTTCTATTAAAATGCAAATAGATTTATTTCTGAGCATGAAAAAGCCAAGTCTACAGTAGAGAGTCAAAGTTTTTTAGCTGATTTTTTAAGTGTATCTCATTTAATTTTCAAAAAAATCTAAGCAGGTACTATTATTCTTACTATTCTTTATTTACAGGTAAGATTACATCTCCAGGTATTTATAGATTCAAATTGCCCGACTGTAGGTATTTTAGGATAATAGTTGTATTTTTTTTAATCTTGGGAAATAACCATGTTTCCATGGGTTCTGGTATAATGTTATACATAATCAACATACATGATTGTAATTTCAGATATACCAAACAATTAGTCTTTGTTTTGCACGAGAAGAGAGCCATTTGCAAAGCTGAATGTAGCATGATTCTTCCTTACATGCTTAGAATGTTTGGGTGGGCATGGCAAATGAAAGACACTGTAAACACAACACTGACTACATATATTTCCACTTAGACATTCAAAATATGTAGACCCATTGCTCTAAAATGCATCATTCTCTTTATCTTTTACTTCACATTCGGCCTTATCAGAAATTGGTGTGAATCACTTTCATCATATTATTATAGTCACTTCACAGTAGATGCTTCTGGGAAGAGGTGAATGGGAGTTTTGATAGGGTCAAGAAAGAAGTCAGAGAATTGTTATAAAGAGGCATAGCTTAGGCAATTGCAAGAGCAAAGGGAAGATTGGAACAACCATTTTGTATCTTTAAGTCTCTCTCTGTATGTTGCAAAATTGGCCCTAGCAACAAGCTCAGTTATGCTAAAAAGCGTTTCTACAGTATAACAATCTTTATTTCTAGGTACTTTCCTTCCATTTGACAGATAATTGAATCTAGTCACCTCTAGGTGAAGCATGGCAACTCATTTTTTACTTTTTGTTTGTTTGTTTTGTTCCCCCTTGGGTTTTTACTTTGTCCCTTCTCCCCATAGTTGGTCTTGGGTTAGGAGGTGGATGATCAGCAGTGAGACAGATAGGGAACGGTTGGGACCTTACTGTATTGCCACCTATGTTGATGGAGAAAGGGATATCTTCCCCTCTAAGAGATTTCCACACCCCTTTTTGATGGCAGAGGAAATTGAGAGATGAGGGATATTCTCTGTGGCCATAGAGGCTCTTTGCTATCAGACACTCTTCCTTTATATGTGCCATACCATCCTTATGTTCCACAAACACCATGCCATGTAGGAATGAAAAATTTGCTGTGAAACCTACTTCGTTTTTGGACTTCACTGAGAACATGAATCACAATGCTTTGTTACCAGATCCCTCCTAACCTGTCTGGGGCTTTCGTTACTCTGGGATGAAGTGACACCAGACACTCAGGAACCCACAACTTTCATCTAATCTGAGAAGATATGCTAGTTTGAATCTTCTTTTATCTGTTTTAAATATGTCATTTAGTGTACATGTTTTCTGCCCAGCTTCTGTCCACGATTAGCCTTTTGTATTCAATAAACATGACTCTTGAAAATAAAACAACTTGGTTCTCAAGATTTTCTCTGCCAAGGATTTCAAAAGGCTTTTGTAGGTCAGAGGCCAAATTTGATTTGATGAATGACACTACTTTACTGAGTAAAGGAAACACTTGTATGGACCAAAGAAACCAAACGGGGGGCGGGAGGGAACGAAACAGAACAGTTGGCTATCTACAAAGTGTATCCTATTCCATGGATGTGCATATATGCTGTTAGAGTTCACAGCAAAATTTGTTTTGCTGCAAATATAGATCACTTATTTATAACTGCAAGTGTAAGTTTATTTCATTTAAAGTAATTACCATGAAATGCCAATAAAATAATTCTCTCAAAGTCAAAATGGAGATTATTTATTTAAATATATTCATTATATTTATTGGTCTTCTTTTGACACATGTTGATTTTTATTAGAAAAAGCCCATTTTCTTTAAATTCTTTAAATTCAGTACCACTTTGTTAATTTCATAACAAAATAATGAAACATTAGTCAGCAGTACGGTAATTAAAACAAATCCATAAGTGAATATACACGAAAACCCTTGAGGGAGTACTATGCAAGTTCTTTCCAGCTCAGTGTCTTCTGAAGGCAAGTTGCATGTAGCCTTTGGATACTTACTTATATGGCATTTTGAAATCTAGTAGAGCAGGCTGAAAGATGGGCTCCTGGATTTCTTGGCAATACCTAGGTATCTGGAGAGGTTGGTTATCACAGGTAGAACTTACACCTTCCTGTCATCTCCTAGATGCTTGAAGAAATCACACCGTTCAAAAGGAGGGCACTTGTGATGAGCACCGGGTAATGTGTGGAAGTGTTGAATCACTATATTGGACACCTGAAACAAATATTACACTGTCCATTAACTCTACTGGAATTAAAATAAGGGAAAATTGGAACTGCATGTATTAGATTTACTACACTAAGAATCCCCCGTTCTTTTTGGTCAAATGATACTTTCAGTTCTGGCAGATTTAAAGAACTGAACCTTTCTGAAAAACTTCTAGTTACAAATTGTATGAATTTACACTGTTTTCCTGTCTATCTATCTCTGCCGGAGTTAACTTAAACATCTCTTATTAGGTAACAGAATATCTTCTCACTCAGAGCCAAGCATGCAGATTTCCTCTCCGGGAATGTAACCAGTAACTGTTAACCATGCGCATTATTCCCTGGCAGACATTTGAGTGCCAAAAATTTTGCCAGGTACTACTACTAAAATACAGATTTCTCTTTTGTGTGTCACTTTCCTGAGATAACTTTACATAATTGTGGAATGAGACTAAAGCAAGTAATTTCTTAGTCAGAAAATAAACAACTCTGAATTTGTCTAGCTTTGTCGTGACCTTTTTTTCTAAGTATTTTTCTAACCCAAGTATTTCCTAAGAAAAATTGCCAGGAAATTAACTTGTTTATGTTCATCATTTGCAGTCTTGATAGGCACCATGAGCATGGCATTGCTGGACTAAAATTCTTGATGATTCTCTGCCCATAAATGAGCAAATAACTATCCTTTAAACCTCCTAATTATAAAGATGAATGAATTTGGACACTGAAGTTGGTACCAGCAGTCAAATATTTATCTGCATCATTTTTCCCTTTGTAAGTCAGGTGAATATCATGTTATATTCTGTTGCTGATTTTTATATACCTTCTAGTTAAATGAATGCTTTAGGAAGAGGTACCATATTCTCTGTCCTGTGATTTCTAGTCTCTTTGCCATACCTTAAACCAGGGCATATATATTGAGGTCCAGAGTCATTAGTCGGGCATTTATACCATTAAAGATATTTCCCCAATTTCATTTCCAATCTCATCTTACCTCAGGACCTGCTTACTCATTCTAAAGATTTATAAACAGGGGCACCAGGATGACTTAGTTGGCTAAGAGCCTAACTCTTGACTTCTACTCATGATTTCAAGGTTGTGAGGTGAAGCCCTGCATTGTGCTCCATGCTGAGCATGGACCCTGCTTAAGATTCTTTCTGTCCCTCCCTCTTCCCTGCCCTTACTCCCCACTCATTCTCTCTTAAAAAATAAAAATCCCCAAACATACATACCTTTGCTTACGCTTAAGTGTTTTGATGTGTTTACTAGACAACTTCTATCCACTTCTTTAACATACTATAATGACTGGTTTCTTGCAAAGTCTTATAATATTTATCCCTTAATATATTTAATTTATCCAGTGAGGCTTCTGTCTTTTACATGTGATCACAGCTTTTATATTTTTCTTCTACTAATACTCATCACACATTATTTTACTGTGTGTTGGTGTGTCTATCTTCTACAGATTATGAGCTCTGAAAGTTTGAGAACATGGTTTTCTACTGCTGAATCCATAGTACCTAGAGCAGATCTTTTCCACCTAAGAAACAAGAAATATTTTAAATGAATTCATAAATAACAAATAAATGAAAACTCACAGCATCCCTTGAAGTAGGTTTGTGTTATATGATATAGATAAGGAAACTGAGCTTGGAAACCGTAAGTACTTAATCCATAGTATTATTCCTGTAAGAGCCCAGCTGAGCTCATATTTGTCTGACATGTTCCAAAATATCTTGCTACCTAGAGCCATATGGTAAATGCTATATCTGTCTCATTTTTCTCACCCAACATTCCCCCAAAAAATATTTAAAACTTTGGATGATAAAATCCTATCCAGCAGGGATGAAAGGTAGTTTTTACAACTTGAGGTTAGCAGCATTGTTAATGGAAATTCTGAGCATTACCTTTCACCTTGTGGCTTATGTTGTTTAACTCTGAATTTGTCTAGCTTTGACGTGACCTTTTTTTCTAAAATATTACTCATGTCCCTTCTTTAAAATTAATTTTCCTTGGGGTCTCAATATTAGCAGCTTTGACATTTATTTGAATTTTCAAAATAGATTTTCCCCCTTGGTTCTTAATGAGAATATTTGCTCAAAATTATTTGCTCTTTTTCCATAAAATTAAGGAATTAAAATTAAGTTGATAAATTTTTATAGCTACTAAGTGGGGCCTTGGCAAGGATTAAAATATGTGCAAAATTTTTAAAAAATTCTCAACAATTATCTCCTAATTGGGCGTAGAGGGGGAAAAAAACAAAACTAATGCTTAAGAAAATAAGAAAGGGTATAAACACTGGTTTGACTGTCTGCCAAGAATCCAGCGTATGACCAACAGACTCCCATATTATTTCATTCCCTGGGTATCCTGTAAGCAGAGTCTGCCAGAGACACTGATATAAGCTAAATCAAATCAATCATATTATTTTCATGCCACTCTCCCCTAACTCGAAGTTAGTTCAAGCTCATTTTAGCCCAGGTTCACCCTAGGGGAACCATAGTGGTCTTTTGGACCTAGATTCCTTTCTGATTTCACCTAACAAATAGGGAGTAAATTTACATGTTCTCAATCACCATTAAAAGTTTCAGATTGAACAAAATGTATATCAAGTCTGCAAAATTTATGTTAACCTTTGATTGAAAGAAAAAAGTGCCTTTAAGTGGATATCTGAATTTCCTGAAAAGAGAATATTTAGTAGATTCTTACATAGTCAATGTTAGGTCTCTAGATAGTGTAAAAGGCAAAAAAAAAAATGTTCATTTTGCATTCTAATGGAAACATTTTAATTCCCCTTGTATGTAACAATTATGTGATATATTTATCAATTAAGTGGTCATGATGATAATGGTTAGCTTTAGAATCCTATGATATGTACTGTGTTACCCAAGAAACTGTTTTCTTTATAAAAATATTTATTGATAGTGAGATATGGATCTTAAGTCAGGACGTTACTTATAGTGCAAGATGGAAAATGGTAATATGATATTTTTCGATTATTAATAGCTTTCATTTGGGGAATGTTTGTAGTACATGGGGATAAATTAAAATTAGATCCTCTATATCTATTTACTGATTAAAATTGGGAAATATATAATAGGATAATTTTTTCAAGTAGCTATTAAGATTCCCACAACATTTTATCTCACATACATGCTAGATATCAGAATTCCTTTTACGCCTTTACTTATGGAGAGGAATAAGACAGTACACACAACAGTGATAATTAACACTGAGTGTTCACTATGTGTCAAGCGCTCTGTTAAGTCATTTGCACACTGTATCTCATTCATCTTTCATCTCTATGAGGTTTATATTTATATCAGCTCTCTTTTACAGATAAAAGATTGAAGCTCACAAAGTTTGTGACAAAGAGCAAATATATTCATAGGATCATAATAGAAAACAGATGCTACACTCAAAATAGGACAATTTGAGCAGAGTTTATTGACACAGGGACTTTTTAAAAAGGTATGCAGTGAAGTAAGAGTACAGAAACGTGGAACCAGTAGAGTAGTTAACACCCCTAGTCCTTAAAGGATCATGGCCTTTAGAAACTCCTAAAGGGGAAAGAGCATTGGTCTGACTTTCAGAGTTTTTGTCTCAGTGCAGTTACTAACTCTTCTCTTTTGTGGGCTGTCCTTTTCTTTTTAAGCCTTAGTTTTCTCATCCGTAAATAGAAAGAGTTGGAAGAGATGATCTGAAGGTCATTTCCTTCTTTTTCTAATATCCTCTGATTCTAGCTTTATGTAGCAAAATGATCTAAAAGCTTCATCCTCTTTTTTGGCAACATCCTTTGATTCTCTGTTTAAAGAGCGAATTCTTGGTATAAAGCATCTGTTACCCAATGACTAGGTGGATCTGTCTTCACTAATGGGTAGCTGAGCCATGCATGGACTTATTGGGCTGCTGCTGTGTGGGACAGTTGGATGTGTATACAATAAGTACGTATTTGTGGTTCCTACAACAAAGCCATTGAAGCTGAGTATCTAGACTCTGATTTTTAAGATGAAGAATGTCTAATTTGTCACATACATCGCAGTTTCGAAAAACAAATGGGCTGCTTTGTAGAAGTAACCCTTTCACTTTGATAAGGAATAATGTCCACAGTAACACGTTGATGAGAAATCCTGTGAATTCAGCTTATTTAGAAGGTAATTGAAAGGTGATCTTTTGAATTAGTTTTGATTTTAACTGAAGGACATAGTTCATACACTTTTCTATATGTTTTGTTTCAAGTTTAACTACTCTGTCTTAGCTTAATCTCCAAAATGTGTTATCTTTGTGATTATTTAAAAAGAAGGAGAAAAATCCATAGTTTGTGATGAGGGATTAAAAGTGTTTTTCATTTGTGAGATGCTGCTTTTTCTACAGGCTATATGAACATTTGGAACCAAATGTAAAAGTTGCTACATTAACTTATTTTCCTGTGAATATTTCTTCTTTAACCTTTCATTAATCATTAGAAACTCAGCTCAAAGGATCCAGGAAAGGGACAAAAAGAAGGAAGAATGGCCCTGGAAAGTAAATTGTCTTTAGGTAAATGACCCAGTGAATAATTGTAAACCCTGTTAAAATAAAAAAATGGTTGTGGTTTGCAGAAAAGATTTTGGGTATCTGCAAATTTCATTTAGCACCCAAAATAGAAATAATAGCATTTAGAGTTGCTACAACCACTACAAACATCCACAAGAGGAATTCCCTCTTGGTCAAAATTATATGCTATGTTTATAATGACTATAATTTTTATCAGTGATCTGAAGATGAGGGCAATTTTTGTCATTTATAAATTATATCTATTAAATGAAAGGTATGATAACGGTTAGGTGCACAGGGCTCATGGCTAGTGGTAAATTTGTTCCTTTCTTTGAGATTATGAATATTTCTTTGACCAGAATTGCCATTTTCTATTGCAAAAGGGCTCTTTACAATTCTAAGAAAATCTCGGGGAAGAAAAAAAAAGAAACTGAAAGTCCTCTTTGGCCAAAATATATACATGTCTTTCAGCTAAGTATTTTGAGCTTCTTTGAAATATTGAAAGAATAGAAAGAAGTGAATTGTTTTCATCTAAGTGACACACATGATTTTGATTCCCAGCTATTGTTCATTCACAGATGACATTTGAACATACAGGCTTAATTCAAGAAATAAAAGAGCACTTATTTTGAACCTAAATTAGATTAATCTGTTGTTGTGTATTAGGAAAGTGTGATTGTTAGTAAACTTTTCGTTAAGCTTTCAAAGAACAGATACCTTTAAATAGGTGTTTTTATCCAGATTTAATGAATAAGCCAAACCTTGAGACATAAAGCAATTGAATATTTACCAGGAAATTTTGGATGATTTTTAAAGATATTCCAAGCTTAAAAAGGGATCATTAAAAGAAACTGCCTTTTTTAGGCAGGACATTCCAAGATATTGGCAGAGTTGGTGCTACTTGCATTGTGTGATTTGAGAGATACTTAAAAGACCTGTTTGTAACAAGTACCTAGCCTCTAATGGCATTACTATTATTTTTACAGAATTTAAATTTCTATCATTGGAATCATTTCTTAGGTTTGACTAAAAAAAAAAAAAAGGTGAGATTTCATTTCCAGAAGAATACCTACAAATACCTTGGCAGTATATTACTTGAGAGTGATGTTATCTGTGGCTCAAGAATCTTTCCCCATTATTGGTGGAAACAATTGGTTAGGTTACTTATTAGATTTGAGGGCACAGAGACCAGAACTAAGTGAAAGAATAATTCCAGTTTAGTTTGGAATTAGGCTAAGAGTTGTCAGCCTGGAACTGTCAGAAGACCATTTGACACTGGACCAGCTTTAGGAACCAGAAAGATTGATACTAGCCTGAAGGTGATTAGTGGTAGAGCCAGGAAGGGGAAACTATATTATGTCCTTTAAAAGAAATAAAGAGGTGGAAGACAGAGTGAATACATGGGAGGAAAAAGTCTTGCCTCCCTGACATACGATTTCATGCAGAATAGAAGTTGACAATAGACTTACCATTGTAAAACAAGGAGGATGTTACTATTGGTGCTTCGGTCAATTAGGATAGAACCTGATATATCAAATGTCAAGCCATTGGTAGGATGGCAATGTTGGAATTGCAGGTGGGAAGAAAGTATTGCCTTCTCTCCCAATTAATAAGAAGGATAGAGGGGCACCTGGGTGGCTTAGTCAGTAGAACATGTTACTCTTGATCTAGGGCTTGTGAGTTCGAGCCTCATGTTGGGTGTAAAAATTACTTAAATGTATGGGCAGCCCCGGTGGCTCAGCAGTTTAGCGCAGCCTTCAGTCCAGGGCGTGATCCTGGAGACCCAGGATCCAGTCCCACGTCAGGCTCCCTGCATGGAGCCTGCTTCTCCCTCTGCCTGTGTTTCTTCCTCTCTCTCTCTCTCTCTCTCTCTCTCTATATATATATATATATATATATATATATATATATATATATATATAATGAATAAATAAATAAAATCTTTAAAAAAAGAAATTACTTAAATGTAATTTAATAAATAAAATTTTTAGAAAGGGGGAAGTGATGGAGAAAAATTAGCTCTGGATACAATTTAAGGATAATCATAAGGGCAATCACCAAATTCTGTGCAATTAGACAATATTCTCCATAAACCTAGAGTAATAGTTGTTTTGTAAGTTTTACTTCTTCCAATGATTAAAGGAAAGAGGGATATTGGCAGAAAAATAGGATGATAAAATAATTGGATGGAAGGAATAAAACAGGCATCTGGGTGACTTAGTTAAGCGTTTTACTCTTGATTTCAGCTCAGGTCATGATCTCAGGGTCATGAGACTGAACCCCGTGTCAGGCTCCATTCTTAGCAGGAAGTCTGCTTAGGATTCTTTCCCTCTCTCTTCTCAGACCATCCATCCCTCCTCCCACCCCACTCATACACTCTCTTTAATTTAAAAAAAAAAAAAAGAGGAAGAAGAAGAAGAAACAAAATCCTGGGAGCCAGGATTTGTGGACCTTTGGTTTGTCACTTTTATTGACTAGTTGTGGCATTTATACATCATATTTTAGGTTTCTCAGTGAACCTTGGGACTTAAAAGAACATGTATCTTCTCTCCTTGAATTTAGAAAAAGTTTATAAAATCATGATGAGATGGAACTTTGAATTAGATAAAACATCCTCCTCAAGTAAATAGTATTCTCATAGTAGTATTGTCTTTAGAACACACAGAAGGAAATTCAAAATAGATTTTTTATGTAAAGGGGCCTTTAAAGAGAGGAAGGGGAATACCTGTGATTTTGGAACCTAAGTATATTTTGCTGTCCATTATGAATAAGCTGTTTTATGTGTTTCTTTATGTTCTTCTTGGCTACTCTGTAATGTTATGAAAAGCAGGAGTGTTTTTTAACTTCAGAACAAATCTTCTAAGTGCCAAAGTATATTGTAAGTGTTCAACAGATACTTATTTGATTAATGCATAAATATAAATTTTTATACTGAAATTGAGGAATGGATATTCTAGTACCTAATTTGGCAAACCAAGTAGAAAGAATTTATACAGAAGAAACATTATCAGAGCCTCAATTAAGGCAGTGGTTATATGAGTAAAGTGAAATAACATGAATTCATACAGCTAACACTGTTGTAGCACTAAATATATGAAGGGAATGAACAATTATTAATAGGACCCAAAGAATAAGGATTCAAACAGATTAGACTGTGGACTGTATTGCTATGACGAGGAAAAAAACCTTTTAGGAATTAAGGGGACATAAAAATATTCTCCAGTGAAGGAAAACTAAGATAATTGGTTGTTAGTAATCCTACCCTTAAAGAGTGGACTAAAGGAAGTTGTCTAAACAGAAAATAACAGAAAAAGGCTTGGAATGTCAGCATGGAAAGAAGAGTGTAGAAATAGGTAATAATAAAAATAATAGACTAACCTTCTCAGTTTCTTAAATCATATTTTATTGTTGAAGCAAGAGTTATACCACCACCTGATGTGATGCTTAATAGGTGTAAAAGAAACAGCTAAGATAATTATATTTCCAAAGTGCGAATGGTAAAGGGACCTAAATGGAAGCAAAATATCTATACTTCATTTGAAATAGTAAGGAAGCAAAACCAATCGATTTTGAAGTTATATATGTATATTGTGTTACCTAGAGCAACCACTAATTACATTGTACAGAGACACTAAAAAACACTAAAAACTACTCAAGTAACCCAAAGGAAGACAGGAAATGAAACAGAGGAACAGAACCAGAGAAAACAAACAAGAGTAATAAATTGGCAAACTTAAGCTATTACATGTTAATAATTACCCTAAGTGTAAACACTCTTAATAAAATCATTATAGATAGTGCAGGCTGGGTGGCTCAGCGGTTTAGCACCAACTTCAGTCCAGGGCCTGATCCTGGAGACCTGGGATCGAGTCCCACATCGGGCTCCCTGCATGGAGCCTGCTTCTCCCTCTGCC
Source organism: Vulpes vulpes (assembly GCF_048418805.1). Classification (NCBI taxonomy): domain Eukaryota; kingdom Metazoa; phylum Chordata; class Mammalia; order Carnivora; family Canidae; genus Vulpes; species Vulpes vulpes. The sequence continues at coordinate 28,403,101 of NC_132796.1, read as the reverse complement.
TATCTCTCTCTGCTCTCTCTCTCTCTCTCTCTCTCTCTCTCTCTCTCTCTCTCATTAAAACAAAATCATTACAGATATTGGCAGAGCGGATAAAGAGAAGATGATCCACCAATGTGCTATCTAGATGAACCTGCTTAAACTATACTAATATAGGCAGGTTAATGTAAAAGCAAGAAAAAGATAGAATTGTATATATTAAAACAGGACTGACTAAATTAACACCAAATAGAGGAGATTTCAGTACAAAGAAAATTACAAAAACAGAGACATATTTTACCTAATGTCAAAAAGGTCAGAGTACCAGGAAATTTTATCAATCATAAATGTGTCTGCTCCAAGCAGCAGAACTGCAAAGTAAGTGAAATAAAAAATGGATAGAACTGGTAGGAGTAATAGACACAACTACAGTTATAGTTGGAAACTTCAAACCCCTCTCTCAATAACTGATTAACTGGACAGAAGATCTTCAGAGATACAGAGCTTAACACCATTAACCAGCAGGATCCATTCAATATTTATAGAACACTCAACAACTGCAGAATACACAATAAGATAGACACTATTCTGGGCATAAAAGAAACCTCAACCATTTAAAGAAATTGAAATCATACACAATGTGTTCTCTAGTCAAACTAGATAACACTATCAGAAGAGAACAGAAAAATCTCCAAACACTTGGAAACTTAACAAGAGACTATGAAATAAATCATGCAATCTGAAAAGGAGTCTGAAGAGAAAACTTTAAAAATGCATTGAACTGAGTGAAAGTAATAATAAAAAATGAGAAATTTTGTAGTTCAGGTAAAGCTGTGCTGTAGGGGAAAATTATAGCTTGAAATGGATACATTTCAAAGGAGGAAAAGTCTCAATAATCTAAACTCCTACATCAAGAGATGAGAAGAGAGAATAACATCATAAACTCAAAGCAAGCAGGAGAAATGAAATAGAAGAACCAAGAACAATGCAAGTAGAAACAGGAAAAGAACTCAGTGAAGCAAAATATGATTCAAGGGTGAAAAAATAATAAAACACAAACCTCTAGCAAGACTGACAAAGAATAAAAATACAAATTACCGATATTGAGAATACCGCTAAAGATCCTGAAATCAGTAGGAAAATGAGGTAATACTGTGAAATACTCAGAAGTCATACATTTGACAATTTAGATGAAATACACTCACTCCTAAAACCATCTCGACAAATAAGATTATAGTGGGAGGAATTACTATGCCTGATTGAAGATTTATTATACAGTGTTGTTATGATTGTTTGGTGTTTGTGAAAGGTTGGGAATAGAGAATAAAAAAGTTAATACAGGTACAGCCAACTGATTTTTGACAAAATTGTGAAAGCAATTCATTGGAATAGGATGATCTTCTCCGCAAATGGTGCTAGAGCAGCTGGATACCCATAGACCAGGAAAAAAAAAAAACTTGAATTAAATCTCATACTTGATTAAATAATTTCAAAATGAATCATATACTTAAGTCTAAAATGTAAAACTAGAAGATTTTTGGAATAAAACATAGGGGAAAGTCTTTGGATCCAGAGCTTATTGAAGAGTGTCTAGCCATGCCATGAAAAATGTAATTCATAAAAATCTTAAAAATTGATGAATTTGACTTCATAATATAAAACAAATTTATTTGCAAAAGACTACAGAAAATGAAAATGCAAACTCCGAACATGGAGAAAATATGTGTAAACCATATACTTAAAAAAAACTATTAGAATATGTAAAGAATTCTTAAAACTTAAGAAAAACAATCCAATTTAAAAATGGGCAAAAGACATGAAGCAACAGTTCATCGAAGAGGATAATATGGGTGGTAAGCGAGTATGTGAAAATATGTTCAACATCACTAACCATCACAGAAGTGGATATTGAGACCTCAATGAGATATCACTACATACTTAATAGAGGAACTAAGTAAAACAGGTTTTTTTTTGTTTTTTTTGTTTTGTTTTTTTTGTTTTGTTTTGTTTTTAATGGTAGTGCCACATACTGAGAGAAGATGCAGAGAACTGGATCTATCACACATTGGTGATAGGAATGTAAAGTAGTACAGCCACTTTGGAAAATTCTTTGGCAGTTTCTTAAAAAAAAAAAAAAGAAATGTATGCAAATGCTGTATATGCTAGCAGTTGCATTCTTGGGCATTGATCCCAGAGAAATGAAATGATACATCTACACACAAAAAAAGCATGATTGTCCATAGTGGCTTTATTTGTAATAGTCAAAAACTGGAAGGAATCAAAATGTGCTACAATACTGAACATATAAACAAAATGAGTATATGCATACCACGAAATACTACTCAACAATAAAGAATAATAAAGTAATGATGAACTTAAATTAGATGAATCTAGCACATTACACTGAGTGTGGGGGTGCAGGCAACCCAGCCTCATATAATTACACACTATGATTCAATTAACATACATTGTAGAAATTAGAGTTACAGGGATGGAAAATAATTTAATAATTGCCACTGGTTGGAGATTTTTGTGGAGAGAGTGTGGGTGTAGCTACACAGATACCTGTGATAATGGAGATTTTGTATCTGGATTGCAGTGGTGTTAGACAAATGCTCACGTGTGATAAAAGGAAAGAACTACACATACACATTGTACCAATATTCATTTCCTGGCTTTGAAAGTGTATTTAAGAAGTAATTGAGGGGATCCCTGGGTGGCGCAGCGGTTTGGCGCCTGCCTTTGGCCCAGGGCGTGATCCTGGAGACCCGGGATCGAATCCCACGTCGGGCTCCCGGTGCATGGAGCCTGCTTCTCCCTCTGCCTCTGTCTCTGCCTCTCTCTCTCTCTCTCTCTCTGTGACTATCATAAATAAATAAAAATTTTTAAAAAAAAGTAATTGAGTAATGGGTACAGGGAACCTCTCTGAATTATCTTCGTAACCTCTTGTAAATCATAATCATTTCAATGTAATGGTATATAATTTTTTTAGTATATGTGCTGCTGAAGCGAGCACTGTAATTTTTTATATATTGCTGAATTCTATTTGCTAAATTTTGTTAAGTAATTTGCATCTATATCATGAGAGATATGAATCTGTAGCTTTCTTGTTTTTTTCTGGTTTTCTTTCTAGTTTGGGGTATTAAGATAATATTGGCCTCTGAAAATGAGTTTGGAAGTAATTCTCCCCTTCTGTTTTCTTTTTTTTAAGATTATGTATGTATGGATGTACGTATTTATTTATTTGAGAGAGATAACAAGAGAACACACAGAAGGAGAAGGAGAAGCAGCCTCTCTGCTAAGCAGGGAGCCCAGTGTGTGGCTCCATCCAGAACCCTGGGATTATGACCTGAGCTAAAGGCAGATGAAGGCAGATGCTTAACCTGCTGAGCCACCCAGTCAGGTGGGGCTCAGGGTGCCCCTCGTCTTCTGTTTTCTTAAAGAGTGTAAATTTAGTGCTGACTCTTTAAATGTTTGGTAGATCTCTCCAGTGAGATGATCTGGGCCTCAAGATTACTTTTCCCGTAGCTTTTAAATTATGCATTCAATTTCTTGAATGTCCAGGACCATTCATGTTGTCTCTTTCATTCTGGTTGATTTTGGCAGCTTCTAGTTTTTAAGGAATTGTTTCACTTAAGTTGTGGCATTTATGAACATAAAATCATTTGTAGAATTATCTTAGTATCCTTCTAATGGCTTTGGGATCTATAGTGATCTTTCCTGTTCCATTGGTGTTACTGATGATTTGTGTCTTCTCTTTTTATTGTCACTGCTGCTAAAAGTTTATAAATTTAAATTTTTTTGAAGAATTATCTTGTTATTTGTCTCTCTCTGTTGCTTAGGTTTTCACTATCATTTGTTTCTATCCTTTATTATTTTCTTTCTTTTTCTTCCTTTGGGTTTATGTTCTCTTTTTCTAATTTCTTTAGAAGTCACAATTTTAGCAGAGTGCTGGCTATAGCTGTAAAAGGGTAACGTGAAGAATTCTTCTGATGGAACGGCTTTGTATTTTCACTGTTGTGGTACTCACACGAAACACACAAGTGATAGCATTTCCTTGAAAAAAATATACACAGAGGGGAGAGAGAGAGAAGTGCTCATAAAACTGGTGAAATTTGAATAAGATTAACTCACTGTCAATTTCTTGTTTGTGATATTGCGCTATCGGTATGCAAGATGGTTCCATTAAGGAAAACTAGGTGAAGAGTACAGAAGATCAGGGAGTCTGGGTGGCTCAGTCAGTTAAGCATCTGATTCTTGATTTTGGCTCAGTTCATGATCTCAGAGTCCTGAGATGGAGCCCAACATCAGGCTCCACCCTCAGCAGGGATTCTCCTTGGGATTATCTCTCTTCTCCTCCACCTCCCCCCACCTCTTTCTCTCAAATAAATAAATAGATCTAAAAACAAGAGTAGATTGGATCTTTTTGTATGATTTCTTACAACTTCATATCAGTCAACAATCATTCAAAATAGAAAGGTGTTTTTAAAAAAATGAAGACAAAATAAAGATGGTCTCAGTCATTCAAAAGCTGAAATCATTAATCACCAGTACCTTCTGTATCAGTGTAAATTCTAAGGGACATTCTACTGGCTGAAGAAAACTTACCTGTATAGAAAAAAAAAGCAGGTGGGCAAGAATAAATAAACTTCTCTAATAATGGTTTTAAAAATGTATAAATAAAAACACAACTGCCTGTTTAAAGTGACAATGCATTGTGTGGAATCTGCCACGTGCAGAAGTACAATAACAATAACAAAAAAAAGGCACAGTGAAGAAATAAAGGAAAAAATAAGAGCAGATAACAGGATGGTAAGACTACATGTTAAATGCTTCGATTAAAAGACAAAAATTGTCGTAGTGAAGGAAAACATAGCCCTGTGTTTAGAAGAAAATTGCCTTAATTATGATGGCATAGATTGCAGGATTCATCCAAACCGAACCGAAAGAATATTGATATGGCTATATTAATATCAAACAGCGGGGATTTTTAGGCAAGAAATATTTTGAGAGGTAAAGGACACTTCATAATGGTAAAATGGGTCAAATCAATAGCAATATGCAGGAATTTAAAATTTGGAAACACCTAATATCGGATCTTCAAGATAGGTAAAGCAAAATTGAGTCCTGGAAGAATGCACAATCATACTGGATATTTTAATTTCTCTCTTTCAGTAACTGGCACAACATACTGATAGAGAGGCTGGGATATACCAGCTCCAGGGAGTGTGGAAGTAAAGGTTTCTGGGAGGGAGTAAGGGTAATCATCCAGTAGGGAAATATTATCTCTGTTCTTCTTTACCATACAGCATTCTTAGATATTTGGCTGCTTAAAGTTTTGAAAATTGTCTATAATATTAGGTATGTTTAGCATGATAGGCTTTGTATGTTGTCAGGAAAAATTAAACCCTAAAACAGAAAAAAAAATCTTGCCTGCAGAATCTCCTTTAGCTATCTTACTGTCTATGTTGGTTCACTTACTCTTCAACCAATTGTAACTTGCCTTCTACCTTTACTCCCCTGAAGTGGTTCACATTCTGCTCACCATGCTCTTGATGTTGTTAAGCTCAGAACTTCTTTTTTAAAAAATTTATTGAAGTATAGTTGTCATATAATGTTAGTCTCAGTACACTAGTGATTTGACAGTTCTGTACATTACTCAGTGCTCATGACAGTGAGTGTAGTCACCACACAACGTTAGTACAATATTATTAACCATACTCGCTCTACTGTACTTTTCATCTCCATGATTTATCTATTTTATAACTAGGAGTTTGAATCTCTTAATCCCCTTCATCTATTTTGCCTGTCTCCCCCTCCCTTCCTGCTGACAACCTTTGGTTCGTTCTCTATTTCTGAGTCTGCTTCTCTGTGTGTTTGTTTGGTTTCTTAGACTCCACATATAAATGAAATCATATGGTATTTGTCTTTCTCTGCCTGACTTACTTCATGTTACACAATACCCTTTAGGTCCATCTGTGTTGTCACACATGTCAAGATCTCATCCTTTTTTATGGCGAATATTCCACTGTGTGTGTATGTGTCTATGTACATTTATTTATAGAGAGAAAAAACTTACAGCTCAACACCAAAAAAAATAATAATTCAACTAAAACATGAGCAGAGGACTTGAATAGACATTTTTCCAAAGAAGGCATACAGATGGCCAACAGACATATGAAAAGATGCTCAACATCACTGATCATCAGGAACATACAAATCAAAACCACACTGAGATATCACCTCACACCAGCCAGAATGGCTGGTATCAAAAGGACAAGAAACAACAAATGTTGGAGAGAATGTAGAGAAAAGAAAACCCTTATGTACTATTGGTGAGAAAGTAAATTGGTAAAACTGTGCAAAATGGCATGGCAGCTCCTCAAAAACATAGAAATACCATGCAATTCAGTAATTCCACTACTGGCTATTTACCCAAAGAAAATGAAAACAATAATTCAAAAAGATGTATGCAGTTCTGTATTCACTGCATTGTTTACAAGAGCCAGAATATGAAAGTAAACCCAGAACTTTTTAGTTGTCATCTTACTTCATCTATCAATCATGTATTTTTAAAAAAATTTATTTTATTTTTGTAAGACTTTATTTATTCATGAGAGACACAGGGAGAGAGGCAGAGACATAGGCAGAGGAGAGGCAGGCTCCCTGTGGGAAGCCTGATGTGGGACTCAATCCCAGGACCCCAGGATCACAACCTGAGCCAAAGGCAGATGCTCAACCACTGAGCCACTCAGTGCCCCAAGATTTTTTATTTTATTTTATTTGTTTATTCGAGAGAGAGAGAGAGGAGAGAGAGAGAGAGAGAGAGAGAGAGAGAGAGAGAGAGAGAGCGCAGAGACTAGGCAGAGAGAGAAACACGCAGGGAGCCTGATGTGGAACTCGATCCTGGGTCCCAGGATCACTCCCTGGGCCAAAGGCGACGCTAAACCACTGAGCCACAGGAGCTGCCCTTCCCAAAATGGTATTTATTTTAAAGAGAGAGAGAATGAGTAGGGGTTGGGGCAAAAGGGGAAGGAAATGGAGAGAGTCTCAAGCAGACTCCAAGCTGAGCAGGGAGCCAGACATGGGGATTGATCTTACAATCCTGAGATTACAACCTGAGCTGAAACCGAGAGTCAGATGCTTATCAACTGAACCACCCAGGTGCCCCTCTCAATCACATTGGACAAAGTTTACAATTGCTTCTTACTTTCAACAGTCTACCCTCTTAATTTTCCAAATGCCACACTCTATTCGTTGTGGGTTTTTTCCACTTATCTCTGAACATTCCTTTTCAATATCCTGATAGCCTTTCTTTTTCATACAGTCATTAATTAAGTTCTTCAGGGAACCATCCTTGGCTTTTGTCTTTTTTCATGGCTTATTCCATCTCTAAGTTTTTTTTTTTTTTTTTTCAAATGTCTGGCTTTGTTTACCATCACATGCTGGCAAATCTAAAATGTTTATGTATTTGAAATTCAGACGCTAATATCTAGCTATGTCCTCCTTTATGTCTTTGTTTGAATGTCGGTCTCTCAAGAGTCTCAAACTCAACAGAAACAATACTCAAGCCATCACCAACCTGACTTTTCCAGAAAATACTGCCACCATTCACTCAGTTGTGCAAGTTGAAAACGTGAGAGTAAATGCCCCTGAATGCTTCTCAGTTTCCAGTCAATCACTGTGTTCCATCACTTTCCCCTTTTAAATGTCTCTGGAATCTCACCGCTTCTATCTTTTTTTGCTAGCTCTTTAGTTAAAGTATATTGCCTGATACACTGAAATTGCTTCTTTTTTAAGATTTTATTTTATTTTATTCATGAGAGACACATGATGATGAGAGACATGTGAGGATGTCTGAGACATGTGAGACATGTGAGGATGATGAGAGAGAGAGGCAGAGACACAGGCAAAGGGAGAAGCAGGCTCCTCACAGGGAGCCTGATGTGGGACTCGATCCCGGGACTGGGATCACGCCCTGAGCCAAAGGCAGATGCTCAAGTACTGAGCCACCCAGGTGTCCCTGAAATTGCTTCTTAACAAGCCATACCTCTAGAATTATCACTCACCTCATTTTAATCCATTCTGCCCAGGACATTTAGGTTTATGTATTTGACATACAATTTGATCATGTAGCTAATTGACTTACTCCCTTTCAGTGGTGTTCCAATGCACTTAGAATAAATTCCAGGATCTTTAACCTGGCTGACAAGGAATCCCTCGAAATCTAAAGCCTGCCTATCTTTAGACCTCCGTCTTGTTCATCATCTTCAATCTCTTTCTCATTCACCATACTCTTGTCATTGTGGACTTTTTACAGTTTTTGAAAGATTTCCTGCCATCCTCTCTGCATGTAGTACTTTCCACCCATATCCCTTGACCTATGTAATTACCACGAATCTTTTAGTTTCATATACAAAGAGAACTTTCATTGATAAAATCTGTTCTTCTATCATATGCTTCCAAAAATGTTATGTTTTTACCTGTAGCTCTCACCATACTTTTTTTGAGTCACCCATTGGGTTATTTGTCCAGTATCTATGTTTCCCACAAAACTAGGAGCTCTGTGGGGATGATAGTATTTCCAGCACCCAGAAAAGTGTCTAGAAGAAAGTAGGTGCTTAATAAATGTTTGAATGAATACTTGAAATCAGTAATTTGATGCCAAATGGTGATTTAAGTGCTGTAAATAAAAGTGAAGCAAAGCAAATTAAAAGAGAAGAATTAAGGTCAAGGAATGTTATTTTGGAGAAGTTTAGAAAAGGATTTATGCTGAGATGACATTGAACAAAGGCCCAGCTGAAGAAGAGTGAGCCTTGGAATACCTGTGTAAGGATGTTCCTTTTTGGAAGGATCAGCTAAGGAGAATATCCAAAGGCGGGTATAAGTTGCAATATTGGAAGAGAAACAAGGCCAGTCGATGTGAATAGAGAAAATGAAGGAGAGGTGTAGGGAGTAGCATGGGAGAAGACAGGAGGGAGAAGCACGAGGGGCATATTACTCATGTCTTTCAGGCTGGGGTACGGGCTTTTGTTCTGAGGATGATGAGAAACCGCTGGAGAGATTTGAGACCATTGACATGATCTTGCATGGCTGTGTGTGTGTGTGTGTGTGTGTGTGTGTGTGTGTGTGTGTTGAACATCTTAATATCTTTTGCTTAATGTAGATTGGGGACAGAGATTCGAATTATGAAAAGAAGATTTTCTGCTTTTCATTGATCCAACTGTAACTTCACTGAGGTAATAAATTTCAAAAGTTCAGTGATCTGGCTACATTTTTTACCACCTCAACACTTTTAGCACAGCATACGAGAAAATTTAATGAGGGAATGTGTTTTATTGTTCTCAGTCTTACTGTCGCATGGATACCATTGGATTTTTCTCAGTCATCTTCCCCTCAAAATACTTAAGAGTTTGACATGATGTCTTTTGTTATGAAATGAAGGTAACTTATAAAGTATAGTCGTGTAGTATTTAATCATTGCTTAACAAAGGAAGCTTATTGCAAGGTTATCTGTATGATAGAATTATATGGCAACAAGGTAATATTGATTCATACCTTAGATTTTATGCAGCTTACTCTCTTGTATCCAGCCTAATAGTTTATTTATTTTAACTAGTTTATATGCTCACAGTAACAAACTGTGTATGTTAAAGTTGTGTATGTTTAATAGGACAGAATTCTTTGTTACTGGAAAAGTCAGTTTCCAAGTTGTTCAGTGGTGGCATGGAGAGCTATAAATTGTAGCTGGTGGGGAAAATTATTTTCCTGGGATGCTCCAGATTATTATATGCAGTTGATAGAATTATTTAGAACATACATATTTTATTATGGAGTTGATAGATCAACTTTTAAGAAAGTGATGATAGTGTATTACTTCCTGCTTTTGAATTAAGTTAATATGAATGACCTAAGGTCTAATAAGAATGAGGGTTTTAAACAGTTTTTGAAGTGTAAGTGTTGTATAATAAACTGTACCTATTTAAAATGTACAACATGACATGTTTTTGACATCTCTGAGCCCCACGAAACCATCACTACCATCAAAATAGTGGACATATCCTTGATCTCAGAGTGTCCTCATGATGCTTTGTAACCTCTCCTACTTGTCCCTCACCCCTACCTTCACTAAGCAACTACTCACCTGCTCACTGGCAGTACAGATTCATTGCATTTTCTAGTCATATCAGTGAAGTCATACAGTGCATACTATTTTTGTTTGGCTTCTTTTAATTGGCATAATTCTTTCACACCTTGCTACCTGTCAGGAGTCCAGTCTTTTCCATGGCAAAGTAGTATTATATTGTATAGTGATACCACAGTTTCTTCATCCATTCACATGTTGAATATGTGAGTTGTTTAAAGCTGGGGCCATTACAAATGCAGCTGCTGTGAATATCCGTATACAACTTTTTCATGGACACATGCTTTCATTTCTGTCAGAATGGAAAGGATGGCTCTCAAAGTATGTCTATATTTGCCTTCTTAAGAAACTGCCCGACTGTTTTTGAAAGTGGTTATTACCATTTTACATTTCCATTGGTAATGTATAAGAATTCTACTTCCTGTTCTGAAAGTCTTTATAAATCCTTTGTATCTCTTTCACGATTTTACTTGTAACTATTTCATATCTGGCCCTCTCACTAATAATATCTAACAGCCATTAAAAGTTCAAAAGGTAGTGGGCATTGTACCAAGTATTTTACTGTCATTCTCTTATTTAATCCTCATAGCAGGGATGTATAAGAGCAATAAGTACTCTGATTTTACAGAAAAGTAAACTGAGGATAAGTAACTATAACACATTAGTGTTTAAGTCATGAATCTGACTTTTGAGCCCAGGTTGTCAGACTTGGGATCCAGTGACATTAACCAGTGTGCTATGTTCTCCTGTCCTCTTGGTCAGAGGTTATAGCACGGACCCCTTTGACTTGTGGTGAAGCTTAAAGCCCTAACTCCTTAAGGCCTTTGACAGGTGGCAAGGCTTATCTGCAGACTGTTTAAATATATAAAATAAAATAATTAACATTATAACAAAAAACAGTTGTATTGAAAGTTTTTTAGATACATTAAAAGTTACATAATACTATACATACTTCCTTATTCACACATTAACACAGTATAGTGGTAGACTTAATAACAACTGTAATTTCAAAGTAATGATGAATGTAAAAAATATTGTGGGGTATATATAGCATATATAAAAGGATTTGAAAATTTGTGACTTTACTAGCAACCAAAAATTACAAATATTGCTAATGTTACTATGTTCATAACCTACAAACAAATGAAAATCATTTTACGCTTCTGTTAGAGGCTATTATCTGAATTCTATCCATGGATCCTTGGATGCTAAGTTTAGAGATCTTGCCCTCATGCTTAAGCTCCAAGAAAATAGGATCCATATCCATTTTGACCTTCACTATATGACCAGTGCTTACCATAGTGAGTAGTAGCACAAAGCAGGTTCTACTGATCGAGTGAAGAATGGAATACAGTTTCCAAAGAGTGCACTGGACATTAGAATTTAACATTGAATAAGACACATGTGATCTCCAGAACTAAGAGTATACCAGAAAATATAAAAAATTAAAGTCATGTGACTCTGGCCAAGTTACTCAACTTCCCAGAGCCCCAGATGCCTCACATGTAAAAATCTGTCATCTTCATGGGTTCAATATGAGGACTGTACAAGAGTATCGATATAGTAGTGATACATACACACATACATACACATATGTGTGTGTGCACATATACACACAAGTATATATGTTTGTGTTGTGTATGTGAGAACAGTGCCTACCACCTTCCGTTGTATAAGCATTTGCCATTATTACGATGAAGTACAAGGTGCTATGAAACTGCATAGCAGGGGAACATAATTTTATCTAGGGGATGAAAAATGCCTCACATAGCAAATTATGTTTCAAGCTGATAACAAGATTGCATGGAAGGTAGACTATCCAAAGTGAGGCAGTCTTAAGGAAAGGTGAAACAGAAGATGCGATATCTCAGGGATGAGTGGGTGGATCAGTGGGTTAAGCATCTGATTCTTGATTTTGGCTTAGGTCATGTTCTCACCGTGAGTGGGGCTCCATGTTCAGCACAATGTGCTTGTCCATCTCCCTCTGCTCCTCTCCTGCTCCCCATGCTCATGCTTCCTCTCTCTCTAATAAATAAATAAATAAATAAATAAATAAATAAATAAATAAATAAATCTTTTTTTAAAAAAAGATGCAATATCCCTGAGACAGTAGAAGCACAGTGTTTTAGAGAAGCAAAAGGAAATTTGCTGTGGCTGGAACAAAGCGTGAAGGCAAGAGTTGAAGCTGGGGAGGTAAGTAGAGGCAATTGATATGTGGAACGATATATCATTTTTAGAAAAACTTTGATGGGTTCAAGTGGGCTCAGTTTTTTTTCTGGCATTTACAAATTAAACATAAGAAAATATAAGTTACTGATTATTATTTATGTCCAGATATGTAGGAATGATTGGTGTCTGTTACAGAATAAAATTAAAATGGAGTTAGACTAGCGAAAATGTATATATACATACACACACACCCTTTAGGGAAACACTATTCCAGAAGATGAACACTGGCATATATCTTACATGTGCTAAATAAATTATCGCTTATACTTCCATAATGTAGGTCCCCACAACATGTTTACTTTTTTGTGGGGCTGGGCAGTCGCTTTTCTCCTGAACTGAATATCTGATAGATAGTTGAAAGGGAAAGGAGATTTTTATCACTGCCCCCCTTAAAGTATCTTTCTCATGAAAACACTTAAATATTTGCCGTTTCAAACTAAAATATGAATCCTCCGAGAAAGGCATACTTAGAACTTTTAGATACAATTGCCATCATCTCTACGGTATTAACTCTGATTAAAAAAAATCCTGGTACTTGCATGGGTATCTTTAAAATGCAGAATGCATTTTCCTGAAATGAAACTTATCTACTTGGTAAACAAGTTATGTTAGAGAGTCAGCTAATTTAATTTCTTACTTTCTAAAGAAAGCAATTTTCGTAAGTCAGAATATGAAGTATAAAGTCCACTCCGGGGAGAAACAACCAGAAGCAATCTAAATGTCTCCAATATGCAAAATAAATATTTTCTAGAAAAAAAAAATCCTCCTCTTAGAAAATTTTCCATAGAACCACAGGGGCAAATTCCATTTGAGAAAGTGAACGCTATATTTTATAAAGCAGAGACGTGGAGCCGAGCACACAGCATCCTTCTTTCAAAAAGTACAATCAGAAAAGAGAGTTTTTACCCTTACAGGGCTGTGAAGATAAGTGAAAATCAGACGGAATTCTACTGTGAATAATATGATACGTGGCAAAGGAACTGTACTCTTGGTATAGTTAGGAGAAGATTTTAATCCAAAGGCTTTGCATCTGTACGGAGGACCGAGGAGATACTGAAAGAGATTTGCAGATCCACTGTTTTTTAGGCAGGAAGAATGCTCGTTAAATGCAGAACGCTGCTCTGGCTCATGTGTTTGCTCCGAGGTGTAGGTTTTGTTCGACTGACGTATCAGATAGTCAGAGTGGTTACCACACCGACGTTGTAGCAGCTGCATAATAAATGACTGAGAGAATCATGTTAGGCATGCCCACCTAACCTAACTTGAATCATGCGAAAGGGGAGCTGCTGGAATTCAAATAGACTTTCTGGTTCCCAGCAGTCGGCAGTAATAGAATGCTTTCAGGAAGATGACAGAATCAGGAGAAAGATGCTGTTTTGCACTATCTTGATTTGTTACAGCAGCCAACTTATTGGCATGATGGAGTGACAGGAAAAACAGCTGGCATGGAAGGTAGGATTATTAAAGCTATTACATCATTATGAATACAATTAGAAGCTGACCATGACAAAGCATATGTTTGAACAAGCAGCTGTTGGTAGCTGGGGTTTGTTGCCGAGCTCTTCAAACTCTGCAAACAGTGTTGCTTTTACGGAAGGGATTTTAAAATTTCCTTGTGCTGCGTTAGATTTTGGGGGGGTGTGCTTGCCTCCAACCTCAGGAAAACACTTCTGGGATAGAAATCCGTGTTAGAAGATTTTAGAATAAAGTATTTTTCAAGAGTCTGGGTTTCTCCAGGTGGATGATGACCTGGGGGTGGTGGTGGGGGATCTCTGAGGGAAATCTAACCCCAGCTCAGTTACATGCTATCTAGTAACCAGGACTGATTGATCTATTGGCATATTCAGACATTGAGAGAAATGGGGATGTGTAGAATGTTTGGATAGGTTGCAAATTGTTACACTTCGTTCCTGTTTTATAAGGAGTTTGGCTGTCAGTCTTTTCTCCTCATCAATTTTTAGCTTTTGACATTTATTCAGTCATTCTGCATTCTATGAAGAAAATACATCAATATCTCCTGCAGGGTTTTTCAACAACTCCAGCATCTGTTTCAGCTATTGAACTGTATTCACGTTTTGCCAAGTTGATGTCGACCCAGCTGGTCTATCATTTCTCGCTTGATTACTGCTCTTAATTTCTCTGTATCAGCTTGTTTCAGATAGGGCTTTTTGAAAGCTGTTAATGAAAAATGACGGAAAATGATAAATTAGTGAAGATTGGAGCATTTATTTATTTAACTCTGTTGAAACCTAAATGAGTTTTGTCTTACATTCTCTTTTGCCTGCGTACAATTTTTAGCACCCTTGTGCTGTTTTTGCAATATTTCCTTCTCATACAATCACTGGATTACACTTATAAGTACTTTGAAACAAATGAAGCATGAGCCTGGACTGTACCTGGATCCAAAAATAAAGTTTTTGGGAAAAGGGGAACAATTTAAGCTTTCTGTGGAAACTATGCATCGTTTCCATATTCTGTCTTCAGACGCTGCCATGGGGCTATGTCACTGAGTATATATCGGACCGAACATATTGAAATAATCTTTATCACCACTAGGGTAACACAAAAATAAAACCTTCAAAGCTGTTTTTAACAAGTGATTGTTTAAAACACATGTCAAATAATATAGAGATAGATTTCCGGAGTGTGAAAAGCTTGGCTGTTAATTATCTATATGATACAGATTCTTTCGGTTCTCTGCCCCATCTCTCCAGTAACCTCAGTAGCTAAATCATCCAAGTTAATAGACTATCATGTATGAACATCTAGCATGACCTTTCTGTATATATGGTATTGTTCATATGTGCTGTGTCTTTTCTGTAGTAATTGTAATATCCCAGTCAGTCTGGTCAAGGAACACTACCGGCTGTTATGTAACTTTTCCCCCCTGAATGTTAGTCCATGTTTTTCAATTACGTATTCCTGTTAGAAAAAGTGACTTAAACCAACATGTATTTCAGTAGCGGTGAATTGGTTAGAAGCTGGTTGGCTAATTATACTACTTAGATTCATCCGAATTAGTCACTAACTTATGTTTGAGAGATAGTCAAGCATTTCGAGGAGTACTTTTTAACCTTGAAGCATACACGACTGTGGTTGAATATAAAATTCATAATCCATACACAGGGCATGAGAGAAAATAGTTTTCTAGATGTATAGCTTTAGCAGCAAACGTATTTTTAATAATGTGGTGTGGACAACCTAATTATTTCCTGTTCATACTTCTGAGTGCTGTATGTGCTTTTCTCCAGTCTGTTAACAGTGCTCAATGAATCTTTGGGAAGCTCAAAGACTGGCAGAGAATTTTGCATCCAGATGATAAAGGGTTATTTCTTGGTTGGTTGACAAAAATCAGCTATATCTGTACTTTTGTTTAAAATGCAGTTCTTTTCTGCCAGTTTTATTTCCCAACTTTATAACCATTTTAAGTGATAATTCAAGTCTGGAAAAACTCTTTTGCATCACATATTTAGTGGGACTCTCCTTTTGTGAATTGTCTCCTGTGAGAAAAATCCGAGCTTCCTGTTCGCCTCACACTCCTGTTACCATAGTAACTTAAAAAAAAGAAGGTTTCCCTTTCAATGAAGATAGTGTGATTTAAATCAGCCACTGGACTCCCCAAACTGTGGGTTTTTTTGTTTGTAGTTCAGGCTGTTTCGTTTGTGACTGGGAAGTACTCTGTATTTGATTCCACTGATGAATGGAGAGGACAGACGCTAGGTGGCACCAGCTGTTGATTATTAATGGAATCTTAAAGTCTCTGGGCCACACACCTGAAAAGCAGGCATACCCTTATTGATAAATGTCTTTGTAAGAGTTGGAAATGCTGGCCAGTCTCTCCAGCTCCGAAACATGATTAGCATACAAAGTGATGAGACCATGTGAAGTCTCCAAATCCTAGTTGCTTAATTCTGTGTTTTCTGGAGAGGTTTGGGGGCGGGGGGGGGGGGCAGGAATGGGGAAGAAATGCATGAGAACAGAGTGAATGAAAGGAATGGGACAGGTGAAATGGACTCTTACCGTTTAAAAATCTTTTTAACATGGAATTGGTTCCTTGTACAAATCTCTGTGGGCTTCACCTGATTCTCTACAAACCTAGATTGTTTTTCCCAAGGTGTCCATATTATAAAGGCAGCTGTAGCAACTACTTGTCTCTTTTAGGTAAAAATCCAATTAAGCATCATTATTTTTAATTCAGTAATGTCCCTGAGTTCTTCTTTAATGAGAATACTGTGCAGTGAAAATGCCCACTTGTGATTGAGTTGCCCACCTTCAGATGTATCCCTTCATCCAGAAAGACGAGCAGAGGGAGATGTTCCCAGTTAAGAAATCTTCCAAAACTGAGAATATGAATTTTTGTTTTTAAGCCACTCAGTCTGTGACATTTTGTTGTGACAGCTCCGGCTAACCAGTACATCTTCTGTTCCTTGTTTATCAAGTGACTTTTATCTTGAAAATGTGTTGAATATTAGCACAGTGCTGTTTCTGCATCAATAAAAATGACCATGTGTAAAAAAAAAAATTCTTTAAGATCTTTTGCCCCGAGAAGCTTGTCTCTTCCTATTATCCTCCAATTCTCATGTTGTCTAAATTTGAGGAATGAAAAAGCTAATAAAAACAAAAACCACATAGGCGTGTGTGTGCACACACAGACCCAGACACACACACATACTTCTGACAAAAGAATCAAAACTCTTTAAAAAGAGAGTGCTACGATGGTATTTAAAATTGGTCCTGGAGTTAAACCAAAATGAGCAAGAAGGAAGGAGGTCCGTAATTAGGGTGAGGATATTAACTCTTCACGTTGGAATTTTTTAAGAAAAATAAGCAATATTTGTCCCTCATTGGGAATAAGCAAAAATTCCTGAGGATTTTTTGGGGGGTTTGGAATGAGGATTGGTTTTAGGGCTGCTTTAGAATGAGGGGAAAGGTAATACCAACCAGGTTCTCCAAGATTCTACAAAACCGTATTTGATTTAGCCACCTATCTTGATTATACTGTGGGATTTGCTGAAGATTTTTGTGATTTAGTCAAGATGGAGAAATGTTTTCCATTTGATATGTCTGAAAGATTAATTAAATTACTAAATTATTCTGCCTTGGGTACATTAATTGAATCATTGTAAACCAGGAAGCATCCTAGTCCTATTCATTTGGCTCTATCTGATTTGGACCTAATTTCTCATAGTGTGCTCTGTAATTCTAACATTGGCTCTGCTTGGTTTGTGAAATATTAATACCCAAAACATGAAGGAAGATCAAAATAGTTTAGCTGGAGAGGAGAACAAATATATTGTATTATTCTAATACTGAAGGATTATGACCCCCTGGGAAAAGCAATGAGGCCAAAAAGATGAATCTCCCTCAGAATAAGATCCTGCACTAAGGTTCAAAAATCAATCCAAGTACAGTATGGGAGACAGTTAACGCTTAACAATAAGTCATTGAAAAAGACTTAATGATTTTTTTGGCCTTAGTTTGAACATCAGTCATAGTCTCATACAGCATTGAAACAAAATAAAACGGAGATGTTGGACATTTATCCTTTGAGGAAGGAAACAAAAAACATGTTTTAGAAGGAGAGGAACATCGTGGTCTCGGGAACTTTAACATTTGGGAGAGTATTCAGTGAAAAAGATCTGGATGCTGAAAAGTTCTAAGAATGAGAATGTGTGAGAGGCATCAAAGGTCCTAGAAAAGGGAAAAGTTGAAGAATGCTTGAATGAACAAGAAAAAAGAAAACTTTCTTCAACTATTAAATGAGCTATAATGTAAAAGAGGGATCAGACTTATTTGTGTATCTCTGAAAGACCCAAAAATAATCTTCCAATCAATTGTATAAGCAGAGAAGTGGCTACTTTGTGAGGTCCTTCACTCCTTGTTCGAAAGCATTCAGGGTTAGGAGTTGATTTCCTGCCATAAAGAGAAATTTAAGAAGGAGATATCTGATATAATTTCTAATTTTGAGAATCTGTAATCCTAATCATTTCATGAAAAACGTATTCCCCTTTTCAGGTCTTTCATTGCATGTCTCTACAAGCTCCAGGCTAGGAGTCAGCAAATTGTGTCCTACAATTCTTTCTGGTTGGCCAGCTAGCTGAGAATGGCTTTTACATTTCTGAATGAATTGTTTTAGAAGATGGGTAATATTTTGTGACATAGGAAAATGACACGAAACTTCAATTTCAGTGCCTATTAATAAAGTTTTAGTGGGAGATAGCCACACCTGCTTGTTTACATATTGTATAGCTGTGAAGTAGTTAGGACAGAGACCATAAGGGGCCATAAGGCCAAAACTATACACTATCTGGCCCTTGGTAGCAAGAGTTTGCTGGCCTCATCTCTAAACCGTGTGATAACTTCACTATTTGCTGATTAAATACTGTCAGAAACAAGCTAGATCACAGCTAAATATCATCGGAAGGCCACAAACATAATTGTGACCACCCATAGTATTGAAATACTACAGACTTGGAAAAGTGATCAGATATACAGCCGAAGAGTTCCTGATGGGACCATTTTGGCTGTTACTGTATTGAGAGATTTGACTTGCTGAGGAATGTTTATTATTTAATGTCAGGAGGAGAAAATTTGAGGTCTCTGCAGTCACTGACATATATCTTCTTTGCCTAGGCCCATTGATTTTGCTGAGCTTATCTATTTGCTCAGATTCAGTTATTTGTATGGTTCCTCTTCAGATATTAAGTGATTTCACTAGACTTCCAGAAAGTGCAGAAGTCAATGAAAAACAAGGTAAAGTGAGTGGAAATCACTTCTTGTAGCTATCCTTTTCCCTCTGCATAGGTCTATAAAGTCTGTAAGCAGCTTTTGCCTTACCGAATTCTGGACAGGTTGTCACCTTTTAAAAAAGATGAGGGTTTTCTTGATCAAATGTGGTCTGGAGGGGATCAAAGAATAGCAAAATAAGAGTCTATCTGTGCACTGCGATAGAAAAGAACAGTTGAGGCTGTTAGAATGTGATTGATAAGACATGCTAGAGTTAAAAGTTAACAGTGAGATATTTATATTTCCCTGAACACATGGATATAAGAGAAGGGATTTTTTTTTCAAATCATATGAGAAACCTTAATCAGGTCCTAAGCATAAAATTAAAGGATTCTGGATTTACCATCGTAAATGACAATCTCCATAATTCTACGATTGTGAAACTAAAATCCCTGCATTTTTCCCCAGGGCAGTGTATCATTTCTGTTCACTGGTAGCACTGGAAATTCCTATAAAACCCATAGGATTCTTATTTTATTTCCATGAGGATGTTACTGAGCAGCTATCTTGTGATGCCTGTCTCTATGGTAACAGATACAAGGCTTAAGGGTCTGAAGGAAAGTCTTCCTATTGGTTTAGGGATATGGAGCGATGAGGGCGACTCACCGAGGAAGAGGATAAGCTAATGGGAGGCAAAAGAGACCATTGAGAAAAAAACTGTCACGAGGGAACTGTTTTGTGTGTGAAAACAGTTTCATTTCCTCTTTATCTTAGAATGCAATAAAATCCAACATGTAAGTAAAGTTAAAAAAAGAGAGAGAAGATTCTTAAAAAGTATTGTTTCCAACCATCCAGTCAATTTTATGTAATTGTAGGCACACAAATCTTTCTCTTAGTTGGCTTGCTCTTCGCTTTGCCGGAAAAGATTGCTTCTTGCCTGACATTGATAAGAGGAGGACTTCTACCCCTGGCAAATTTAGTTCTTGTTATTGCTATCAAAGATTTTGATCTTTTTCTTGATTTCAAGGGTAAGAATATTGAGCTCTGGCTGGCATTCCTCATAATCACGGAGCTTCTCAGGGAATGAGGAAAAGTACCCAGCCCTTCCAATATATTCTTTTTAGGTCTGTTTCTACTAAAGACCAGTAGCAAGTAAAACGAGCATACTGCTTATTTGAAAAATGAGCATTTTGTATAGTGTGTTGTGTTGGGTAAGATTTTCTGTTTTTCCATGTTTTATTTTGGATTTTTTAATTTAAAATAATAAAAGCAAAAAACCCAGAGGTTTAAAAGTAATTCGTTTTCCATTTATTTCACTTTTTCCTTATCTTTTAGTTTAGCAAATATGAACTCACCATGGTTTAGTTGTTTTAGAAAGGAGATGAATGTGACTCTTCTTTCCCTTTGATTTAAAGTATATTTCAAGGTGTTATCAAGTAGCCAAACGTATTTAAAATATTTGTACAATTTAGATGTCCTTCAGAAAAATATATCCCAGAAGGCAGAGATAGTTGTCTGACTGTGGAACTCTTAAACATATTTTCTGCATTAAGACAGGTATTGTTGCTTCATTTATCCTGTTGTCTTCATATATTATAGGTTAGGGTCAAAGGAAAAAAATAATAAAATAATAGCAATTGAGCAAACAATCACAACTTGAAGGAAAATTTAGCTTTATGGGAGTCGAAGAGAAATACACATCAAGTGACATTTTATAAATTAAAACATATTGTTTATTATTCACAGGTCATAGTGCTTAAAAGCTTTAAGTGTTTTTTATTTTTTAACCTTAAGAAATGTATAGATTCTCTGTGTAGATATAACTTTTCACAAGTTTAATTCACTCTGTAGATATTAATAAAAAATATTTTCAGAGCTTGCTCACATGGTCTTTAAATGAAATGAAAAAAATAGCATAAGCTGTAATATTGCCATACGTTCTTTGATAATTTTGGAAAATCAGTTTTTTTTGAAAGAAAACCTTGTTTAGAATTCTGCACATTTTGAATCATAAGCAATAATTGCAATATAAATTGAGGTTTCTGAAGAAAGCAAGGTGTCTTGAAATATTACGCATGTGTACTGTCTTTGGAAATGTAAGACATGCCCAGTGTATGTCTAACATGACTGGCCTCCAGAAAACTAATTTTGTGGAGTTTGGGGCTTACAGAATCCAAAGTACAGTGCAGGGAATACGCAAATGGGTAAAAAGATTGTCTGAGCTAAAGGACTGTAGAAAATAAAGATGAAAAGATAATCTTGTGGACAAACGTTTGCACAGAAAGTGGGGGGATGGCTGGACTGCAAGGTTGGAGAGTACACAAAGATTAATCACTGTCCGGATACACTAGAAGGTAAATGGTGCCTATCAAAGTTCCCACATAATATTGTCATTGCCTGGCAATCGAGAGACAAATACAAATAACAAAGAAGAAAAAGCTGGTGTGGGGGGGTGCTCAGCAGCGTCCATCTGCTCTGCTAATGGCATTGTTACAATTGATTGTAATGCTCCCAGGATAAAGCATAAGGACCATCATATTCTCTTTTTTAAAAATAGAAGCAGAGATGATATACGTTAGTCTCAGGTGTACAGCCTAGTGATGCAACAGTTGAATACATTACAAAATGCTCACCAGAAAAAAAAAAAAAAAACAAAAAAAACAAAAAAAAACACAAAATGCTCACCAGGATGAGTGTAGTTACCATCTGAAAAGACCATCGTATTCTGATTTTACTAGCACACATCTCTGCCTTAACATATTACAGGGGGAATTATGCATTACAGTGCCAATTAGGCTGGATTATGGAAAATGACGTTAATTTTAACCTGAAACTTGATGGGTTTTACGCAAGTTGTAGGACTTAATTTATGTTCTGTGACAAGCGTGATAAAGAGGAGATTGAGTCAAAGGCTGCCCGTGATAGAAATGTTAATGCTGTGAGTAGGAATCTCAGGTTCAGCAGCCTTTGCCTGCTGACCCATTCATGGGCTGGCTCTGGTGGCCATGGTGGTAAGGGGCAGAGCCCACTTCTCCATTAGGACATCCAGAACACGATTAGAGGTCACTGACTGAAGTGACACATTTCTGCACCTTTCCATTCATCCAACAAATATTTATTAATAACTTCTGTCACGTTCTGTATTAGGGCAAGATGACTAAGATACAGTTCCCTAAGGGATTTAGATAGGAATCTGTTTTACATGGATGAGGACAGAAAAATATCTATAGTGACAGCTTACTAGGGGGTAGCAGCCACTGTGAATCCAAACAGAAAAGCCAGTTTGGGAATGAGTTCTAGAAGCTTCCTGGGTTCCTCATGTGAGTGATGTAGAACAACTGGCAAGTCCATCAAAGACCAAAATGATAGCTGAAGGGAAAGAATACAAATTCAGTGAAAAATGGTTAGTAATTCAAAGTAAAGAGTGAAGTAGCATAAGATTTCACTCAAAATAAGGAGGAGCGTGCCTACCAAACATTGCCTATCTTCACTGAAATCAGATTTCAGAGGCAGAACTTTACACTGTTGTAAAGTCAGTGGCAGACAATGAGATTGCACCTTTTTCAACCTATGTGAACCTGGCCATGCAAACTTTGCCTCAGGAGGTTTAAAAAAGAAAACCAACAATTATTATTTATCTTTGTAGGCTATGTATAACTATCCCTGGGAGCTCTTCCATTTGTTATCTTTAGAGAAATAATCATATTGTCTTATCTCATTTTATATACATCTTTAATCAGAAGCTACCTGAAAATATTTCACCTATGTTTACATTCATCACAGAATTAGACCTCATAGATTACACAGGAGGGCTTTTTACACAGGATGACATTTTATATAGGATAGGCCTAGCGCTACGTAGACCTAATTATAACATGAGGAGATAGTGTTAAATCATGAAGGTTTCATCCAACTTGGGCAGCATCCAATTTAACTGGTCTACACCTTCCCTCCTGACTCCTAGGAACTTAAAAATACAAGTTTGCATTGGAATTTGGAATAAAAGATAATGATATTCTCTGAATGATTGCATGGTCTAGAAAGTCTATCTTCCATCTTCCCTCTTCATTACTCTTTCCTTTCCTGTCACAGTCCTTCTCTCTTCATACAATAGAATTGTGTGTGCATGTGTGTGTGTGTGTGTGCATTCATGCATGTATGTGCATCTCTACCTGTCTCTGGCTCTCTCGAGTAATTTAGATACATTGGGTAAAAGCAAGGAAAATTTCCTCCCAACATTCTTTATTGTACCAATTTTCCTTTGTAGGTGAAAGCAATTCTGTGTACCTTGGTTTTTAAAACTCTTTTATTGAAATATAACACAAATCAGTAAGAGTGCACAAATCAGTAAGTGTGCAACTTAATGAAATTTAACAGAGAATATCCCAGTGACTACTCAAAGTGAGAAAACAACATTACCAGCATTCCCAAACCTCAGTCTTACCCTTTCTCAGTCAATACTCACCCAATGAGAAGCATTATACTGACTTCTGACGTACCATAGATAGGCCATTTCCAAAATTTATTTTGTTGGGAATATATAGTGTGTCTTCTGTTGTGTCTGACTTCTGTTTTTCATCATTATATTTGTGAGATTTATCTATTATGTTGCTTGTAGATGGGATTCAGTCATTTTCAGGATTGTATAGTATGTCATCACATGGATATACCATAATTTGCTTGCTCCTTTTACTGTTGATGGACATTTGGATTGATTATACTTGGGGACTTTAAAAATAATGCCGCCCTGAATATTGTTGTACATTTTACACATACACATACATTTCTGGTATGTGAATATCAAGAAACAAAATTGCTGGATCACTGAAGAGCCAAGTACCTGCCTTTAGTTGATAATGCTGAGTAGTTTTTTAACATGGGTAAACCAACTTATTAACCATCAGTTTATGAAAGTTTTGGATACTATTACCAATAATTAGTATTATCAGTGTATAATTTTAGCTATCTGGCTATCTCATTGTCATTTGATTTCCCTTTTTTCTAATGACTAATGACTTGGAGAGCCCTTAGAAGTGTGTATTGAGGGGATCCCTGAGTGGCTCAGCGGTTCAGCGCCTGCCTTTGGCCCAGGGCATGGTCCTGGAGTCCCGGGATCGAGTCCTATGTCAGGCTCCCTGCATGGAGCCTGCTCCTCCCTCTGCCTGTGTCTCTGCCTCTCTCTCTCTCTCTCTCTCTCTCTCTCTATCATGAATAAATAAATAAAATCTTTTAAAAAAAGAAAAAGATAAAACATTTTTTAAAAAAAGAAGTGTGTATTGGTCATGTGGAAGTTACCTTTAGCATGGGGACTGTTCTAGTCTCATCCTTAATTTTCTGTTGAGATGCCATGTGTTTTTTTTTATTGTGAACATTGTGTTTATTATATTTATAGCATGCATCTAGATAGATACATTTTATAGAAGCCTAGAATTTAAAGCCCAGAAACTCTTAAAGAATACTTAGTCCAGTCTCTTAATTTGACAGATGAGGAAACTGGGACCTATAGAGATAAATTGACTTGCTTAACACTTCTTGTAGTTAGGAGTAAGACCAGAAATAGAACAGAAGTCTCTGAACAGTGAAGTGTGACTTTTTCTATTAAACCGCATAGTCTTTAGTCTCTTCTAATATGGTGACTCAAACTCCTTGTTTGTCTAGAAAAGCCAAGAAATGCATGATACAGTTATTATAATAGCAAGTACAGTGATGCATGATTCATCTCATTGATTCTCTGAACAGAAATATCCCCCAGTAACCAACTCTTGTATAGCATGGCTATGCAAAATTTACACTTCAATTTCTTTTTGGTGTTTTATTTTTCCTCTTTCATGTCTTTGTTATTGCATTCAGCTTGCTCTCATATTTATTCTTGTCACTTCTATCATCTCATTCTACATGAGGTCCAAATTCAAGAAAGTCCAGTTTTTCCATGGTGGATTCATAAGAATGTTATTTTTCTAATATTGTTCTTCCAAATGGGAGTAAATTCAGGTTGCAGAACCTCATTACTAATCTAATAATACCAATTATTTCTTGGAAAAAATTATATTCTAGATAACAGCACTTGGTATTTTTCATGCATTATTTTAGATAGCACTTTGAACAACCCCAACATATGTGTTATCACCATATTACTGATCCAGAAAGTGAGCCTTAGTAACTTTAAGCTACTTGTGAGACAGCTGGAAATTGAACCAGATTTATCAAATCTCAAACATCACACTCTGTACACGATTACACCCTACATGCTTGGAAGGAAACTAATATAACAATAGAGGTTTGGGACACTACCTGCTTTTACTGCTTCTGCAGTGGGTGTCACAGATGGCCCCAGTCTTCTAGTATCATTTAAATATTTCACTTTTGTGTTCTTTTTTTCAAAGTGGTAATCAGAGCACTTCGGTGCTTTTTTGGTGTTGGCTTTCCTAGTTTTATTGACTGAACCGAACTCTTGATAATAGAACAACCTAAATACTGACAGGTAGGTTCATATCCATAGACTACATTTTAGCTGAATTTTCTTCTGCTAAGAAGCCTGACCTATTTTAAGAGTCTTCGATTTCGTTTCTTTTGAGCAGTTTATTTTAGGATCTGATTATTTCTCACCTAGATTTTAATTCCAAATATTTCTTGCTGCTGTTCGTTTGTCGGATCTTTCTACCGATGGCTGAGAATCAGCCCTTTGCCAGAGTGAGTTCCCTTGCCACACCTCCCTGGTTTCATGCAGAGCGGACACATGCTGGTGCCTCCTTCTAGAAATCTGAATCTACATGAGTTACCTAGCATGTTCTTTTTGTCTTGAATGAGAGAAGCACATTTAAACAATTATTTTGTAATTATTTCACTGTGTCTGAACAAATAGAGATGGCTTTATACCGAGGATCTCTAATTCATAGGCATTTAGAGAATGCTTTGATGCTCATTGTATTCACATAAAACCATATGCAGTAACTTTAGTAAGAAGTATCATTTTCTCATCATTCAGATCCATATCTCTTTGTGATTTAGGTTTCTCTTAGCCCCACTGTCTGCTTTCCATACCACCTGTAATCACTGACTTAGTTCAGATCCCTGTAGCTCACTTTGAATACCATGATAGCTTCCTAACTAACCTGTGGGTCTTGGGGCTCCCCAGTTTACTCTTCACAGAGGCTGCTAGGCTGATATCTCTCAGAAGCCAAATTTAACGTGTCCCTCCCCTGCTTAAATCCACAGGTGGCTCCCCATTGCTTTCAGGATATAATTCAAATAACTTGTATGGAAGAAAAGGCCCCTTACAACATTTCTTCTGCCTTGCTATACGGTCTGATTTTTCAGCCACCATATGATTGCCTTACCCTAGTCTTAGGAACAGTTCTCTGAATGGAGCATGCTCCCCTGCCTCATGCCATTGTGAATGTTGACCCCACTTCATGCTCTGAAGACATCTTTACTCCCCCATATTCACTTGTTGCATATCCTATAATTCTCCCAGATGATATAGATGATGGCTCTTCTTCATCTTTGGATGAATCATATACCCCTGTGTATACTCACATAGCATCCTTCTCACCTCTGGGTTAATGCTTAGCTGTCTCTGCCATATACTTTTCAGGTTATTTGTTTCTTTATAGGGATTATTGGTTCCTGAAGATTGTTATTTCCCCTCTCATGCTTTATCCTTTGCAAAGCAACAGGGGAAAGAGTGACTCATATTTTACTTACAGCTGGAATGAATTACAAAGCCAGAGGTAATAAGAGTTCTTTCAGTCCTCACAGAGCATTATTTTAATTTCACCCTTTTTCACTCCAGTGTACTAACCGTAGTGCTTAATAGGTAAATTGAGCACGTGATGGTTTTGGTGCATTTTGTGCTGGTGGAAGTTGGCGTATTTAGCTTTGATAGTATAATAGTTATCCTACATATTGGAAATGCATAGAGCATAGTACTTCAAAGTGTATTTCCCTTGCAATTTACACATTACCTCCAGCCAAGGTCTTAATTCACTCAAATCATCTACTAAGGAAACAATAAAAATAATTTAGTGAAATGATCAAGTAAGATCGCAGAAGAGTAAGTTCAAGGTAAACAAGTTCAGGCATATTAGTAATGTGAAACAAAGTGAAAATGTGGCCATTTGATTCCTTCTTCCATCACTCATAGGAAATGATGGGCTTTTCCAGTCACCCAGCTGTGCTGTTTCTCATGGCTGTTATAAAGTATCCCTGAAGTTAAAAGTATATATCCAGTTCCATCCCGCCACCACCACTGAATTTTCATTAGGAAATGAGAACTACATTCAAAAGGGTTCCAGTGTGGAAAGTAGGGTATATACAATGCCAGCAGTAGAAAAGCGGTCCACCTCAGGTCCACATCTGGACGGTCTACCACATAACCAGTTCCTTGCAGCTGCAAAGAGAGGCAGAGTTCAATGGACATATCCAGCGATATGGGATGTTCACACCCCCCTTGCTCTAATACACAGCTTTGTGATAGTAGGGAATTAATAAGGAAGTAAACAAACTTAGTTTCTTATAATCCATTAAATCATTTCTGTGGAGGGAAAAAATTCAAAGATGCGTGAATGTGTAGCAAAGCGGTTCCAAAATGTATCCATTCTTTACAGTTCTCTGTGACAAGAAGCCACATGCCAGGAGCTATGCATATTTAATTATTTATTTTGATGCTTTTCACAGAATTTCTATTCATTCTTTATGGATATTTATATACAGTCCTTTTCTCATGTAGTGGAATTTAGTGCACTGTGTTTAAAAGATACATTGACAGAATTCATTTGTGCATATTACAGTATTTATTAGGGAATGAAACAGTCATTTGTAGAATTATAGTAACCAAAGAAGGTGATACATTTTATTGTATTGTTCATGAAAATAAGATGTTGTGACTACATTTACAAAACACTGTAAATATGATGACACTTGTTGTATAGTTTATAAACAAACATTGATCTTGGATGCAAGAATGGGTTGGATGAAAGGTAAGGGAACATATGGCCATAATCTCTATAAGGAATGCATTCAAGATTGCCTATTAAAAGAATGCATAATTGCTTGTTTTCCATTTTTGAAAAAATAATACCTCTTGATAATCATTTGTGTCCAGATGAATCAAAGGAAAATCTTTACAACCTTTAATGTAGCAGAGCTAGAGGATAAATTCTGGTCTAAAATACATGGGACAAGTGAGAGAATTGATCATGGTATGAGACCAGTGACCTCCGTCACTGTATTGGCCAGTGTGCTGGTATCAGCCAATATGGGACACATCAGCACAGGTCCAGGTGGAAGCCTTCTCCAACCAGATGGATTTGCTGGTACTTTTAATTGATTGAAGGAGTATCCATTTTTATGAGAAATATTTCAAATGTAAAATGGAAACTTCTCTGAAGGTTAAGTTTTTTACACATTAAGGCTCATTCTAATACAAATACAATGTAATTACTAATAAACTAGCTAACATTATAATAGTGATGAAGTCTATAAAATTTTGATTTCAAGTACAGTATCGTTTCAACAAAACTGAAAGGTTATTTCATTCTTTTGAAAAGAATTAAAGTGACATACTTCTAACAGTGCATGCGCAGTTGCTAGACCCTTATAACAGGGGGTCTGAATGCCTTCCACTCTATTCTAAGAAACCACCATTCCCATATATGCCTCCAACTTCATACTACAATTTGATTCTTTGTCTCATGGTTTCCATTTGCTTTGGGGCTAACTGAAAGAAAGTGTCCTGGAGGTAAGATTATTTGGAATTGCCTGTGACACCGATTCGGTGAGAGGCAATAGCAAATACTCCATCTTTCTTGTCTCTCAGATGAGACAATTCTGTTTCCTAGAGGTCCCAAGTGGTATTAAGCCTCAGTTGAACACAGTGACAGTGAGCTCATCAACGTACACTGTGCTGGCTTCATTTTCTTGTCACTCACATCCTTACTGTGTTTCCCAGGATCACCTCTGAAATAAATTATTTGTGTTCAAATCCTCTTCTTAGTGTCTGCTTCTGGGAAAATCCAACCCCAAAAAACATTATCAGTAGTTTCACCTCTAATTTAATTTTCATCAATTTTTATCAAGTAAGTGTATTTGGGAAAATAATAAGGGCAATCATCGAAAGATGCATTGGTTTGGGAGTTAAGGAACCTTAGAAATAACACACCAGTTTTATCATTTGTCATTTGGCAGTAGTCATTATCATTTTGGGCCTTGTCTTTTCATCTGAAAAATGGAAGCATCAGATCACATATGGGTAAAGACAAAAAAAAAATGGAAAGGATAAAAAACTAGCATCCCATCATGTATGGTTGCTTAATAGTAGTTTCCAGGAGTGCTGTGACAAATTTCCAAACTGTCCAAAACCAGTGGGAAAATATGTCATTATTTAATGCCATGTGTACCAGCATAAATGCAATGGGAATGAAAATGGATATTCCATATTTTTATCATCTCTAAATAGGTTAGATCAGTTTTCATGTTTTTTTAATATTCAGAATACATTCTCTAAAAGAAATTTTATGTGGAAGCCCAACAGCACAACAAAACAAGTTGAAAATGTAGGCATTTTATACGAAAAGTGAGAAGGGAAATTAATTCCCACTTGCTTCCACTTCTGCCCTACAAGCATAGTGATCATACCCTTAGAACTTGAAAAAAAGCTACTGTATTAGATAATGTCTATGACTGCTTCCAACACTCTCAATCTAGAAATAGGTTTATTTACTTATTTAACTACACCCTGGAAACAGCCAACAGGTAACTTTAAACTGGTAATGCCTAAATATACCAAGCAAGACTGAGTACATAAATGTATACAACTGCACAAATAATGCTGCCCAATGCTGACAAAGATAGGATGTCTGGGACCATTTGGCTGGGGCAGGGAGGGGGACTACATGTGATAATACTAAAGGCTAAATTTTCTTAGAGATGGTAGTCTGACCGCCAAAGCCCGTATTGCCATTGAAAGATTTCTTTAAATTCAACTATCATAGTACTCGTCTTATGCTGAGCATTGAGAGCTTTGGAAAGATTAATCAGAGGTGATTTCTGCCCTTGAAGCTGACAAGGATTGGAGGAGAAATGTCACAGTCAGAATATATGACTCCTGTGATATATCACCACTCCCCCTTTACCCTCGAGCCCTCTTCCTCCTGCTCTTGTGGCCATGGCCCCTGACATTGTGGTAAAACAAAACATCAGTGTGGGAAAAGATACTGAATTTCTAAAGGAAATAATTTACTGGAATCATTGGCAAATGGTGTCTGTCATGCAGTAACAATCAGGTCACATCCTTTTTTTGTTCAAGCCTAACGTGGGGGAAACTTTCCCTGAGATTTTATAAGCAACAAGTAACACAGTTCCTATTACTTCCCTGTGTGGCTCTTTTCTTGTGTCTTTACAATATCATGAGAACTACGAGAAAGGCTCCTGATGCTGCCATGTGTAGTACTGGATGATTTTTAATTTCATTCAGTCTTTGAACAGTCCCTCACCCATTCATCAAAAATTATAATTGACTATGTTTACACATGGAAATGATGAAATACACATTTTCTTACTTTTCTGTTCTAGATTATCATTCATGGAGGCCCCATAACTGACCCCAGCAATTCTCTGTCCTCACCTTAATGGAAGTATTACGATGTAATTAGCTGGAGAGATTGAAAGCACGAAAGAAACCATTATGAACAGACTACCCATTTAAGTCAGCTTGTCACATTTTAATAGAGGGAAAAGGTTGAAGGTTTTCTTATCTGAGTGCAGGCCCCATTTTCTTATAATACTTGTCTTCCATATGATTCACATCTGTTCTGTCTGTGATGTTAGGAAAGATGATGATGGTGAAGGTGATAATGATGATGACTCCTCATAATGGAGAGCTATAATAGCAGGTAGAATGTGGTAAATAGTAAAAAAAAAAAAAAAAAAAAAGAATGGTAGATAAATCTCAGAGGTGTTCAGAGCAAGGTGAGGATGACCCTGAGTTTTTCTTTCCTGTCTCTCTAGGTGTTTTAGACACATCTGCTGTGTGTGCATGTGTGTGTCTGGGGGGGGGGCAGGGAGGAGTTCAACTCAACTTACGCAATTTTGTCCCGTATTCCTATATACATTATTCTTATGAGTATCTATTCATTATCATTTCCCTTTTTCCTTTTTTTTAAGATTTTATTTATTCATGAGAGAGACACAGGGAGAGAGAGAGAGAGAGAGAGAGAGGCAGGCAGAGGAAGAAGCAGGCTCCATGCAGGGAGCCCAACGTGGGACTCAATCCCGGGTCTCCAGGATCAGGCCCTGGGCTGAAGGCAGTGCTAAACCGCTGAGCCACCAGGCTGCCTATTTCCCTTTTTCTGATTATGGATGCACTGATTC
Organism: Vulpes vulpes; assembly: GCF_048418805.1. Lineage (NCBI taxonomy): Eukaryota > Metazoa > Chordata > Mammalia > Carnivora > Canidae > Vulpes > Vulpes vulpes. Next base: position 28,371,657 of record NC_132796.1, on the reverse strand, counting down.
TTTTTGATAGTACTCACTGTGAACGAACTACCATCATATAACACGTTGTTAGTAAAACTAGGAAAATGTATTGGGAGTGTTCTGTGGATAACAGAGTGTCAAGGAAAAAATCATTTGATTTGGGAAGAGAGAGTAAGAGAGTAAGGCCAATTCTCTAATTCTTGAGAATGATTGAGACTAGGGAAGTAGGGACGCCTGGGTGGCTCAGCGATTGAGTGTCTGCCTTTGACTCAGGGTGTGATCCCAGGATCCAGGATTGAGTCCCACATCAGGCTCCTTGCAGGGATCCTGCTTCTCCCTCTGCCTGTTTTTCTGCCTCTCTCTGTGTGTCTCTCATGAATAAATAAATAAAATCCTTTAAAAAACAAAAATAAAACCAAACATAAAAAAATATTAATAATGGAGAAAAGAAATTACAATCTTCAGGTCAAAAATGATCAAACAGCCATTTCACATGGTTCAACTTATATATTCATCTTAGATAGCATTTCATTCATTGATAGATGATAGATAGATAGATAGATAGATAGATAGATAGATGAATGAAACAATTAGTAGTGTACTCCAGAGGAGTACACTCCAGAGGAGTGAAGTTCTACTGAAACAACTGCTTTACATTGGTATATACATTTGATTGAATGACTTAAAGTTTAAAGGTTTTAGGAGCTTAAAAGATAGATATTTACACATTTACTTCCCCAGTCTGATGATTTTGTATATAAAATCTATATGCTCCCCTACTGAAATCAGAAAAGTGAAAAAGTTCTCTTCTGTAGCAATCTTCTTAATCCCATGTAATCTTTATACTGTTAGAAATGCACTGGACTGCAAAGGAAGAGACAACTGGGGAGTTAACTATGAGTATAAATTTTTCTATATTTAATCAAATTTACCTAACTCTAAATCAAATAAATTTGGCTGAAACCAGGCAGACTCCTTTCCTACTGAGACAGTGGGCTCTATTAAGTGCTATGTCTGCCTAGACAACATTATGATTAATTTTCCAAATGCCACTTAGTATGCATTTAAACTAACAGAGTAATGGAAGAAGGATTGATATGAAACATAATTCTTCATTTCAGGAGTAAAAACTTCTCTTTCAATCATCTGTTTGTTTGGTTTAGTTAAATAGCACATGTTTTATTAAATTGTAGATATAAATTGTGAGAGTGTATGGGAATCTGAATAAATATTGCTGGAAATACCACTATCTTGGAAAGTTGTTACCTTTAAACACTGTTATTTCCTAAAATGTATGAGAAGAAATAACATAAATATAAAATTCTTAATTTATATTATAGAAAAAATTACAGTGTTTGCAGCATGAGAGGATTTTATATATGGTAATATACACTTAATGATTAAAATCTAAAGAATTCCTTTGGCCAGTCTTTTAGAGCATGGGTTCTGGTAAAAGAGCAGTATTACTACTTTAAAAGCAATTAGTGCTCTTAAACTCTTCAAATCAGTGCAAAGATTTATTTTTGTGAGGTTTAATACCTCTTGTAAGAAGAATGAAAACAGTCTCAAAAATGTATGTATTATTTATTTTCTTCCATTGCAAAAAGGAGTATGAAATTTTAACTTTTAGGTAATTGTAAAAAGATTTTTAAAGAGTTAGAATTGTACTTTTATTTACATTTACTCCAAAGAAAATTCAATATTTAGGTATAAATATAACAAAATATGTACAGGATCTATATCTTGAAAAATCACAAAATTTTGATGGAAGAAATCAAGACCTGAATAATTTCAGAGACATACCCCTTTCATAGATTAGAAGACACAACATAGTAAAGACATATCAATTCTCCTCAAATTGATCTATAGATTGAATATTTGAAGAAGGAGAAGAAAGTGGGAGGAATCCCTACTCAATAATATATATATATATATATATATATATATATATATATATATATATATATATAATCGAGACTGTAAGATTGTTGGTGTGATAAATACAGATTGATGGAACAGTATAGAGTCCAGAAATAGACCTGAATATGCCAAACTGATGTTTGACATAGATGTAAAAGCAATTTAATGGAGGAAAGATGTTATTTTCATTTGTTAAGAGGGTGAAAAATAAAACTACAGAACGTGAAAACACATATACAAACCATCTATCAGCAAAAGTATTTTTACCCACAATATAAAAAGACCTCTTAGAACTCACCATTTAAAAACAGAAAGCCAATTAGAAAATGGGCAAAACACCTGAATAGACATTGTACTGAAGAAGATAAATGTGGCAAATAAACACATGGCAAATGATTTAATATCACTGCCATTAAAGCCATTTAATACAATTTTAAAAATAAAAACAATGAGGTGTCACCACATACCCATCAGAATGTGTAAAATTAAAAATAGTGATGGCCACGATGCTAACAAGAATGCAGAAAAGCTAGAACATTCATGCATTGCTGGTAGGAATGCTGAATGGTTATAGCCACTCTGGAAAAGAGAGTATAATAGTTTTCTAAAGCAAAACGTGAGCTTAACATATGACCCAGAAATTAAATGCTTGAGCGTGCATCCCAGAGAAATCAAAACGTGTGTTCATGTGAAAGCCTGTACACTAATGTACATAGCAACTTTGTGTACAATAGCCCAAACCTGGACACTGATGAAATTTTGTTCAAGTGAATCTTGTTCAGCAGAGAAAGAAGTCTTACCATGTGTATTAACTTGGATGGATCTCAAGGGAATTATGTTGAAGACAAAAAGTTAATCTCGAGAGGTCACATACTATATATTATTCTAAGGCATTCTTAAAATGACAAGATGGTGGCTCTAGAGTGCACAGTTGTTGCTACCAGGGGTTATGGAGGGTGGAGGTGAGGGGGACCATAGTCTAAAAGGACAGGAGATGGTCCCGTGATGGAAATTTCCTGTACCTTACCTGTGGTGGTAGCCATACCAGTCTATACATGTGACAAAATTGCACAGAACTAAATACACTAACACAAAAGCACACCGAAGAGTTCAGATAAAACTGGTGATATCTGGAAAAGGTCAGTGGATTCTACTACTGTTAACTCCTTTATTGTGATATTATGCAACAAATGTTACTCTTGAGGGACACTGTGAAGGGTATGTTGTTGCCTATTATTTCTTAGAACTTCATGTGGATCTATAGTTATCTCAGTTTTAACAGAGATTAAATTAGGAAGAGGGAGAGAAGAATGTGGAAAGGGAGAGAATGAGAGAGTTTAAATATACAGTGTTTAGTTGCAGTACTAGCCGCAATAATATGACTATTATCATGCCTATACAGATAATTTTATCCTTAAAGTGATTCTTCCATTGAATTTATCCAGCTTAAAAGCAGAAATTAAAGACTCTAGTTATCCAGACATGTGAAAGCAATGCTATTTGTTGAAATTACTGTTAGAATCAATCGACAATGGAGACATGAGGCCAACAGCAAGTTGTGTTAACTTGAATGATAAAGCAACATTCATTGGAATGAAAGGATAGGTATCTTTGTCTTAGATATAATGGTAAGATGCTGTTATTTTTTTTTCCTTCATGGCTAATATTTATGTAAGAATGAATTGCTGAAAGCTCGGGCACCTGTGAAAAATCTGAAAAAGCATCACTACAGCACCATGACTGGGTTTCTAACAGTGAGAAATGTTTTACTTTTTTGAGAATGTGAAGGATGTCAGAGGACATTTAAATGAGAAAAACCATGAATGGAAACTGGATTGCAAGTCAGGAGAGAATTCATTTGAATCTTTAAAATATTCTAAGGTTTCCATGCAAGCTTACTAGCTTCTCATAGATTTACTTCTGTGAAAGTAGCCCAATGTTTCAGTAGCACAATGTTGTTTTTTTTTTCTTTTGCACAAGGTTGTGTAGGAGGTTGTGTGTGTGCGTGCATGTACGTGTGTGCATGTGGACATGTGTGTATGGCTTTGATTTCTGTAGTCACTGAAATATTTGATTAGATGACTATCTTTGTTTGAGCCAGCCCCTCCCACCAAATAAAAAAAGCATGTCATTGTCAAAGCTGAGAAAGCTTTAAACGTCATACATATTTTGTTATATCATTCTGCTGTATACACTTCTGACTTCTCGAAGTTATCTAAGATTAGACACAGTCAGTTGAAGGCAGCATAAAAAATACTGTGTTATTGTGTCCATTGATATCATGTTGGTTTGTCCCGAGTAATTATTATAGAGAAAGAACATGTGTGTGTTTTCTTATCATCCTGGAGGTCTGTACACTATTTGGAATTGTTTTTCTATTGTCCCTGTAGTTCACACAGAATCTGTTTTACTGGATCCTTTTCACATATAAGTGATGGTGACATCAATGGTAGTTGTTGTTTTATTTCATATTTTTCTCCCTACTTTTCTTGCCATCTGTTTGCAAATATTCTGCCCTAGTGATTACTGCTTGTCTTGGAACTCCTGTGAATTTCAAACAATGATAACTTCAAGCATGAAGTCACAACTATAGGGCAAAGTTGATAAATCATCCTTCAGCATTAAGCCTTGCCTCTGAAATCAGGTACAGTTTAATAAACTGGATGCAATATTTTCTCTTTCCAGAAAGTTAAAAAAAATGTTCAGGTTTGATCTGATTCATATAAACGCAGAAAGTTCCTCTTGGAGACACACACATCTCATATCTCAGTGTTTCATCTTTTTTAGTTACAACTTATATTAATACTTTTTATGCCTTTAAAGACACTGATGTGGGGGCACTTGGTTTTCTGAGTAGCTGTTTTGCAGTCACTGGTGGTTAATAGAGCTTTTCATTCCCTTGGTTACCTCTTGTCCTCATAGATGAAAGCTGAGTATATTTTCATTGTCTATTGCTAGGCAAAAGGTGATTGCATAGTCATTTATTGACAACTACCAAAAAAATAATATAACATTGGTTTTTCTTTTAATTTTACTTTTTATTTTAATTCTATGTATAGGAAAGAGTAGTTTGTAAAAGCTAGCATACTATAAAACAGTTGGTAAATATTTCTAGAAAAAAATAATCTTGATTCAATAAAGGATTATACTCTTCCAAACTCTTTGGATAATACTTCTAACAAACTACTCTTCTACTCAAGGAAAATGAGGAACTTTGTACAGAATAGTCATGTGTTTATGCAGTGTAGAAGGCATGATAATGGCCACCCAAAGAGGTGTATGTCCTAATCTCAGGAACCTGTGAATATTTTATCTTAGGTGGCTGTCTTTGAGGGTCTTTAAGGCCACCATCAGGTTCAGTGATTGACTAGGAGGACTCACAGAATTCATAAGACTAGTTATACTCATGGTTACAGTTTTTTAGGGCAATAGGATAAATATTAAAATCAACAAATACAAAAGGTACCCAAGGCAGAGTCCAGGAGAGACCAAATGCCAGCTTCCTGTTGTTCTCTCCCACTGGAGTCGTAGAAACAATGCTTAATTCTCTCAGTGGTGATGTGGTACAGCACACAGAAAGTATTGCTAACAAGAGTTTAGCCATGTCTTGGCTTTCCAAGATTTTACTGGGGATGGTCATGTAGGGGTGGAATACTTATGTGGCTAACTTGAGTTCCTAAGTATCTAGTCTCTCCAGAAGTCACAATACTAGAGTGTGACTCAAGGGCCACACTATAAATCAGGTTGTTAATATAAATTGCATTGTGCCCCAAAGCCTAATGTAAACAAAGACACTTAATCAGAGAGGGTATTATCAGGACTTAGAAGTTATCTCCCAGAAACCAGTTAGGAGTTAGAGCTTTCTTTGGAATGTGTAGAGTTTGAACAACCCAGGCCTGCTGAGTTCATTTTTTTACTGCATAGTCACAAAGGGGACTTTGTGGATATGGTTATGGATCTTGAAACAGAGAGATTATCCTGCATTTTCTGCATGGGCCCAGTAAGATCACAATGGTTCTTAAAAGAGTCAGAGAAGGAGATGGAAGGATGAACAGTGGAGCATCAGAGTGATGTAACATGTAGATTGGAAGATGCTATGCTGGTGGCTTTGAAGATGGAGGAAAAGAGCCATAAACCAAAAGAGTGAAAGCAGGCAGCTTCTAGAAGATGAAAAAGGCAAAGAAAGTAATTCCCTTCTATAGCCTCCTAAATGAACACAGATTTAGTGACATTTTAGCTGTCCCAGTGTCAGATTGCCAACCTCTAGAACTAAAGGAAAGATGCTAAGTTCATAATAGTTTGTAATATAAACAATTGGAAAATAATACAGTAGAATATAAATATTATATGTATATATGAAAATATATTCATATGTGTATATTTGACATGTGTGATTACAAGCACATGTGTATCTTTGGGTAATTTAAAACAAACTTTATTCATGTTCATCTTACTACCTGCACATCTTATCCTCAAGCCAACAAACACACATTGAGACACACAAGTATACACACTTACATGTGCAAACATCTAAAACGCACCAGGTTCAGATCTATTTCCCTCCAATGACAGCTAACAAATTTGTGAATAGAATACATTGGGTTTGACTTGGGATTATGAAATTCGTGGTAAACATCATCAAGGCAGATGGATATCTAGGTTTTTCATTTCGTTGATGAACAGGTTTTAGTATACAAGGTGACAGTTACTATTAAAATTTGGATTTTATACCTACTTCAAAGTAAATTGCACCTAGAGTCCATTTGCAAGCTCCACATTTTAGAAATTCAGCTATGCATTTGCTGCATTTATTACATTCTTCTGCATTTTTCTTACATCTACTTTGCTTAACAAGAAGACACTGAAGTTTTAGGTAGTTCTTTATGTGACTGAATTAATAATATAGTTCTTCAGTTGGTAAAGAGAAAGCTCTTGAAATGATCTTGTACATTTTTCTTATTCTAGTTACTTGGTAAATTGAACAGTTTTTTAACCTTTTGCTTAAAATTTCAGTACAACATAACTAACAGTATTTCTTAACCGTGGTGCTTGATAAAGCCTGGATATTAAAGGCTTGGTATAATATGGCCTGGCAGTTAATCTGCTCCGATCATGCAGAAGGGTAATTAGAGAAAGTCAACAACATATGTAAGTCTATAATTTAGTTTTCTGTATAAGTAACGTAACTAAAAGGGATGAAAAGCATTAACCATTTGCAACTATAAACAGTGTAGTGTTTTACAAGAAGAATCTAGTCAGGCAGTACACTGAATGCTTATACAGAAAATTTCATTGTTCGTGGACTCCGCATTTGTGCATTTTGTGACTTGTTAAAATGGATTTGTAAACCCATGGCACTTGTGCCATCACTCAAATAGGAACATAGTATCAAAAAAATTGAGTCTTGATATGCACACTCCCAGATGAGGTTGAAGAGACACTACCTTCTTGTTTCAGCTCTCATATATGTCCTTCTCATGGTCTATTTAGTGTCATATTTGCCACATTTTTGTGCTTCTTGTTGTTGTTTTTCCTGCGTAAAATAGCCTCCAAATGTGGTGGTGAACTGCTGTCTCACATTCCTAAGTGCAAGAAGGCTGTGATGTGGTTTACAAAGAAAATACATGGGTGAGATGAGCTTTGTTCAAGCATGAGGTTATGCTGTTGGCTGTGCGTTTGGTTTTAATGAATCAACTATTTATTAAATAAGGTGTCTTTAAACAGAAGTACACATAAAATAAAATTATGTATTGATCGATTTACAAAAATGTTGGGAGCTTGAGACTTGCAGGAACCTGATGCTGTATTTCCCCCAGGGTAGGTACTTAGGCCAGTATTCACTAATTTGATGTTTATAATTCCTTTATAGAACATTACTGTGAATAGCAAGAATGACTGTATTGGGTTGTCATCCTTCCTCTCAAGCCACTTGTACAACGTAGGGTCTACACTTAGTGCTGCAAATCCACAGGGACATTCACATTTCTCAGGTTCGTTATTTAGCTGTTTTTGGGTTTATAAGAAACCAATGAAACTACATACTAGTAAAGTCCCCAACTATATGTTATTTATTCTTTGATTATTTTTATCTTATAGTATAAATATCATACACCTGAATCAGGAATGTCGTGATACCAAAATGACACAGCTCTGTTCCTTAAATGAATGTCATACAGGTTCTGTGAAGAATAAATCCTTTTTTTTTTCTTGATGGGAAAACTTGTACTTTTTCTTCTCATTTTCTCATCATCTTATTTCTAATCTTAAATGGTATTTCCCTTTAATGTTTTTCTCCACTTTTCCTGTTGAGTAGTTTTCTTAGCCATCTGTTTTGCATTTCACTTCTATTATCTTCTTTCTCCTTTTCTTACATTAGCCACAAAGATTATAGAATCCCTAACCTCTGACTCCCTGAAGCATTTGGCATGTGGCAAGTGTCTCCCATTTGGTATTTATCTTTTTATATGTATGTCTTTTATATATCTGGGTCTAAACAGAGCCCTGTGTATAAGAGTGGGTGCCCAGTAACTAGTGGCATTGATAAATGGCAGAACCTTCTATCTCTTTGCAAAAAATGCTTTGAAGAAATTCCCTCTACCATTCAGAGAATTGTGAACACACACACACACAATAGGTAAAAAATTTTGAGTTAGACTTGCGTATGTCATTTAAATACAGAATTTAGTTTAATAGACATGCCATCCTTCCATTTGCTAGTTCAGTATAATTTTTATACAATTAAAATATATTATTTCCAAAGCTTTCTCAAATTAACCAGCATCTCATTTTATATGACCCTACTAGATGACCTTGACTGCAACCCTCCCAGGAATAACCATGAGGAAACAAAGCAAACAAGCTTGCTCATGTATCAGCTTTTGCTCATGCTCTCTCTCTCTTTTTCTTCCTCTATGTGTGTGTGTGTGTCTAGTATGTGTGTGTGTGTATGTATATATATGAAAATATGTGTTTATATGTATAAATGCACATAAAAATATTAAATATATGTATATCTGCCTGTTGGATATGTATGCATATAAAATTTTACGTAAAAATGTGTATTTATAAAATTATAAAGATTTATACTGGTGGGATACAAAATCTATGTGACCTTTGCATCATTTTGAGCACCAAAGTTCCTTTCATTCATCTGTCTGTCACTCTTCAAAATAATTTCTACTTTATTTTTCAGTATAGGATATAGCGTGGAAGTTCCTCTTCTTGCCATCAGTTTCTTCAAACCCTCTGCCAGATATTGTCAATATTACAGCAGTAAATATATTAGAACATTTTCAGAACATCTTGATGTCTTTGAATTAAAATATCAGCTACATTAAAATAATAAACCTAGACTTATGATCTTTATTTTGGACTTTATGTGGTTTACCAATTGGAGGCAGAGAATAGAATAATCCATTTTTACAGAATTAGAGCATACTTAGGAAGCGAAACTTACATGGATAATTTCTTAATTCACTGTGTCTGCTAGGAGAAAAATCAGGAAATGACTTAATTAAAATGAATAATTTAGGTGATATTCTCTGTATTGTAATCCATTTTTAAAGTAGTGAGCTTCTCTGGGAAGGAAGAAAATATTTATTTAATCACTGATTCAATGTTATTATAGACCTTATGTGTTCTTGCAGAACATAATAATGGTTGGTAATTTGACTCAGATTATCTTCAATATGCTGGACTATTGTAGTTATGGCAGGTCACATTTTTTTAATTTAATACATTGATATAAAATATTTAGTCTTTTGTAATAAGCAATTAAGACTTTTGTACTTAAGAAGTCATTTCAACAAAAATATTATAAAACTGTTAGGCCGCTAAAATAGGCTCTATGCATTTTTAAATACAGTTTACACTGGTAAATTATTTTTCTCTTGAAAATATCTTAAGAAACATCCAAGATGCATTATAAGGTATTTGAAAGGAGACTGAGTTATATGGAAGATTTCTGTTGTTCTTGTAATTCCTACATGTTTTTTTTTTTAAGATTTTATTTATTTTTCTTGAGAGACACACAGAGAGAGGCAGAGCCATAGGCAGAGGGAGAAGCAGGCTTCCTGCAGTGAACCTGATGAGGAACTCGATCCCAGGGCCCTGGGATCATGACCTGAGCTGAAGGTAGATGCTCAAACACTGAACCATCCAGGTGCCCCCCTCCTCCACATTTTGAGAACAAACAGATAACCTTAGTTTCAGCTTTGTTTCCCTGGGGAGCACACACTAATTTTCATTCCATGTTGTACATTTTTTAAAAGATTTTATTTTTAAGTGATCTCTACACCCAATGTGGGGCTCGAACTCAAAACCCTGAGATCAAGAGTTGCACGCTTTTCCGACTGAGCTAGCTAGGCACCCCAACATATTCTAAATTTAAAGCACATTTTGCTTTTGAATTCCAGTCTTAGGCAAGGCCATTATAGCTAATAAACGAATAAATCAAAACATCACACTAAATACTTCTAGACTTTATTGTTGGTGGAAGTAGAAATGGGGGATAGAAATTGAAGGCTTTCTATCTATTTCTGTATTATTTGTATTTTTAGTATAATAATTTAGTTACTCCGTATATGCATATTTTTTAAAAAAAGAATATTCCTTTTTAACAAATTGGCCAAGTCTTGAGGTAAATATGCCTTTTCACAAAAGGTCCACAAGTGACCCATCTCCAGGTAGGTTGTAAACAAACTGTTGCATCTTGTATATCCTTATTATTTTGAAACAAAAAAATATATATATACTGTTTCTTACCTACCACTTATCCTGAAATAAATATATCATCTCTTTGCAAAAAATGATATATTTTATATCTCTATATATTTATTATAGATAGAGACAGATCTATAGATACAAATATTTGTATTTATACTTTAATATAGACAAATTTCCAGATGTTCATATGCCTTTATTCTTCTCATTGAATATTGAGGGATTTACACTCTATACTCATTTATCATTGGGGTGTATAAAGAAAGGTTTAGATATGTAATGTGTGTTGCTAATATTAACTAGAATCATTGTTTTGAAGTACAGATTTTAGTTCAATAACATAGCACATTACAGCAGACCAAAGTTATTAGCTTCAATTGATAAAGAATTATGAATATAATTATAATCCTGTTAATTATTTAGAGCTATGAATTATGCAAATGCAGCAGGTATTATTAATCATCTGCAAGAACCAGAACAATTTCCCTAAAAGAACATATAAATATTAAAAAGTCTGACTTGGCTCTCTTATGTACTTTTAGAGCTTTAGTGTTCCCTTATGAACAATGTTTGGATTCATTTCTCCTTTATAAAATGAAAAATGCCCCAAATGCATCCTCTATAAAGGCCAAATGAATGTCATTTGATTTGTCTTCTTGTCTATAAAATGTTTACTGACTGTGTGGTTGCACATGTTTGTTTACATCAAAGATATTTCAATTCTTTTAAGCTAATATTAGTCTGCGGTGGCTGATGTCTTCTTCACAGAAAGCAGACTGTATCGATACCCCTGCTGAGAGACTAAGCTACATGAAATGGTCTCGTAGCATCTCATAATGTCTTAGAATTTCCAAAATTAACATATCATGAACCTTCCCCCAGTTCTAAGGAACAACAGAGCATTTCATGGAGTAGTTATGACTAATTTCTATAAGTATGCTTGCTTGCCATTTATAGAAAGGCCATGCTGAAAAAAGTAGCAAGAAAGGGATTTCCAAATTGGAACTGTTGAAGATGCATAGTTAGTAAGAGCTTGGAATATTTAGGTCTGTAAACAGATCGTTGTAAATTTTCCTGAAATAAATACTAGACTTTTCCTTTAAGGAACACCTTTGTCGAAATATTTTTTTTACATCATTGCTTTCTTTTTTTTAAAGATTTCATTTATTTATGTAAGAGGAGAGAAAGAGAGAGAGAGTGAGCTTGACTGGGAGAAGGGGCAGAGAGGGAGAGAGAGAATCTGAAGTGGGGATCGATCTTACAACCCTGAGATTATGACCTGAGCTGAAATCAAGAGTCGGACGCTTAACTGACTAAGCCCCTTGGGGGCCCCTTGTCAAAACACGAATAAAAAATAAATTTATTATTTTAAAAAAAGGGGTTTTATAAGCAGGGACTCCATTTGCCTCATAATACTAGAGTTTAATTTGTGTTTTTCCTTTAAAGCCAGTTTTTTAATTTAAAACAGAACTCTTCATAATTGACTCTTAGAAGATTTTTTTGTCTTTTAAAATCTCACAGCATTTCCAAATACCAAAAAGTTTATTTTCATGCTTGTGACCTTGGAATGTGATCCTTATTTGGAAAAGGCCACTGGTTGTGCAGAAACTGGTGTAGGCGTTAGGGGTGGGGCAAAGGGCCTGTAGGAAGGCAGAGTAGGGGGAAGCACTGTGTTCATCAGACTACTGAAGTGTTAGCCTGTAGAACAATGTCTGCACTAAATTCTAGAAATAATGGTTCGCTAAATGTATAAGTAGCTGGCAGTTTCACAATAAATGACAGGATACATCAAATGTTGTTTGGTGGAGGTATCAGAGACATGACTACACTTTATCCATGTGTTTTCTAGTAAGATAATCACCAAACTTGATCTTGCCCTGGATAACATTTGGACCTGTGTTTCAATTGTGTCTCACATTTTTAAAATCATATTTAAAAAACTGGTGTCTGTCCAGAATATTAGAGTTTAGAAAGGGTATTGGAGAAAGAACTTTGAGGTAAATGAGATTCTTAAACTGTAAAAGATTTTTGTTCTTGTCTTTCTTGAATTTCTACCTGTGACTCTTTCTGCCCTGCTGCTAGAGGCTCTGTTCTCTGTACTGCCTGCTGTCTGTTTGAACCATAAGTATTCAATAGCATTTCTCATCTTGTTCTCTTGCTGAAGACTATCCATGAGTTAAATGTCAAAGTCTTTCATCTTAGAATATTTTTTTTCAAAATTAAAAAAAGGTATAATCTACAAGACATTATAACATCTGAATTTTTATTACATCTAAGTGTCTGTTGGGGGACAGGCAGGACTAGGACCCACAAATAGAACTTGAGTTCTTTGCATGAAGGGGAAGAGATTTTGTTTTGTCATGAGAAAGAACTGTCTCATACAGAACATGGCTACAGTTGGAACGAGCACATATTCCGCCCTTCCCTATCTTTTTTGCCACTGCTACATTTCAGGACACATCATCTAGAACCTTTCTTTCAAAAAAAAAAGATTTTATTTATTTGAGAGAGAGAGTGAGAGATAAGGGAGAGAGAGATAGATTGAGATTGAGAGAGAGAGAGAGAAAGAATCCTCACTGATCTGGGAGCCCAATATGGGGCTGGATCCCAGAGCCCCAGGATTGTGACCTAAGCCAAAGGCAGATGCTTAACCCACTGAGCCACCCAAGCACCCCTAGAATCTTCCTGCTCCAATCTGCACATGCCATTCATTTAATAGCTGCTGCTATTTAAAAGATAAGGTCTTGGGCACTTTGCAAAACTTACATAATTTCCGTAATAATCCAATGAACTAAGTAGCAGTATTATCCCCATTTGTCAGTTAACTGAGGCATAGAAAGAATAAGCAACTTTTCCAAAGCTACTGGCTATTCAGTGGCCCGTTCAGACTTAGGCAGTCTGACACCATAGTCTGTGCTCTTCGTACCTAGTCTTTGTTTCTGCCCTCTGTATCATAGAGACAGAGTCTGAGTCCCCATGGTTTAGAGCGACTCCGGACTTATCACTGTTTGCTGCAACTTACTTCTCCAGCCTCCTTTTCTGGCAGGATAGCCGTATTCCTCTAATCCAGGCACCTGGAATCTGTCACCTCCCACCTGAACATTCCTGCAGGTTTCAGATAGCTGTGCCATTTCCTCTCTCACCTGGATGTCCTGGACACTTGCCCAGCCCTGCTTCTAGCACTTTCCCTACAGCAATTCCCCACATACTTCTTAATCAAATATCGCCACCTCTGTAGAACTTTCTGCAAATAGCGGTCCTCCTTACTTAATACTTGTTTTAGCCCAAATTTCAAATGTTCAGGTCTGTTGTGACCCCACAGCACATTAGATAATTTCTAAAGCTCCGCGAGGTCCAAAAGCATGTCTTCATTTGTGAATCCTCAGACCTCGGTAAGAATATGCATTGAAAAAATTGTCTAAATGGGGATGGCTGGGTTGCCCAGTGGTTAACCATCTGCCTTGGACTCAGGGCATGATCCTGTGGCCCTGGGATAGAGTCCTACTTGGGGCTCCCCAGAGGGAGCATACTTTTCCCTCTGCCTGTGTCTCTGCCTCTCTCTCTCTGTGTCTCTCATGAATACACAAAATAAAATCTTAAACAAAAAAGAAAAATGTTCTAAATGGATGGAGCACATGTATTATAAAGCAAGAGTTTCTTATCATGTTAAGCGTTCAAGCGGGAGTTAAATGACCAGCCATCAAAACTCTGGTAAAGAAGATTTCTGCATAGGGAGAAAGGGTAAGCTGGATATTGTCTCTATGGCCTTTTTTTAGCTCTCTCATCCCAATCCCATGTCATGCTTCCTAGCTAAAAAGTACCTATCCATTGTATGTAGCACAGGCTAGTTGATGATGATCCCCAGGGTGTCATTCTTAGAAAATGTGTTTGTATTGTAGCCCAAAAAGAGCTACTCTCTCTCTTTTCCTGACTAAATTCCCTTTCATATTTTTCAAGTCTGCAGAAGCTATTTTGGGGTTCAGATTTCTGCAATTTACCTCTGTGCACAAACATTCAAGCAGGAGATCTTTATCCCCCAGAGATTGGCAAATACAGTATTTTCTTAAATTATTGCTAAGATTTCATCCTTTACACCCTGGGAGAGAAAATCAAGCTCCATAATGTTGCTTAGGAGGCTGAGGTGGTGGTTGTTGTTGTTGTTTTAATAACCTAGGATCAAATGAAAAGAGAAAACTTAGGAGCACATACTTGTAGGAATTTAGGGAAGTATGCAAATGAACTTCTGATCTTACCTTGTTTTTTTCTACTAAATGACCTATAGATTTTTAATGGATGAGGAGATGATTTTACTAGTTTTGGTGCCCTTTCTAAATGGTCGGTTATAAAATATTATATATACTACGTATATACTAAAATGTATGGGTAAATCCAAAAGGCATTTATTATTATTTATAATAAATAATTATAGAAGGTTTCACTGATTTAACAGAAAAATAGTTAACAGTTTAAAATGCAGTGAAAAGAGAGGGAACAAAGGACATCAAATCAATTTAAAATGATAAATACCCAGATCCTACAGAAATACATTAGTTATCTACATAATCCATTTGCAGTTCTTCTTATCCTACATTTGGATTACCCAGAAGACAGTGCTAAACCAGATGTTTTATTTGAAAGTTGGCATTATTTTATCATTTTGATCTTGCAAGTTGTTAAAACCATGATTCTTCGTTGAAATTCACTTTTGTCTTTGCTTTATTTTGGCTTGTTTTATTTGCCACACAATGAAAATGTAAAAATGTACAAGAATATCATTGTAGAAAAAAATGGAGAGAGCAAATAGCTCATCAAAAAAAATAGCGTGCCTAATAAATATGAACATGTGTTCAAACAATTAGTAGAAGAACTACAGCAAGTAGGTATTTTGTTCTGTTGTTTGCCTCTCAGATTGGAAATGGTCAATAAAGCAGAGGAGAGTCCGTGAGGTGGACGTGCCCTTTCTTGTTGGTGGGATTATAAATCAGTCTAATGGTTTTTGAAAGCAGTTTGCCAATATGCATAAAGAGCATATTTGATCCTTTGACCCAGCAATTTGTCTTCTGAGGCTCTTCCCTAAGAACATGATTAAATAATATGGACAAGGTTGTTCTCGGCTGTGTTATTTTTAATAGGAAAAAAGGAAACAACCAACAACTGCATTGTTGGCAAATAAGGCATCAGTTAAGCAAATCTTGATATATCACTGCAATGGAACATTGTGCAGTTATTAAAATGTTTTCAAGAATATTTAGTAAGATGAATAAAGATTGGTCATAGAGTACCAGTCTGAAAATATATGATATATTAGACAATACATTTAAACTTTAAAAATCCCTCTGTAGAGAAATTAATATAAAAGAACAATTTCCAAATGTGATGAGATTTGATATATTTGTTATTTTATAGAAGTTTTCATACAATAAGAAAAAAAACCTTGAAGTATAATTTTATAATATCTGAAAGGATTAGAAAAATGTGCTGTATTTACAGTTTTAAAAAAAACAGATTGCACAAGATCATATCATTGTGCTTGGTATATCTTCCTTAGAAGAAAAGCTATACCAAGAAATAGATCTATTTGGTGCTATTTAGAGGAGCACCTAATGTTTTATAATGGAGGTTTCCAAATACTACTTCAGGGAGGGTCCTACAAAACTGAGGTGGTTCCTAAGGCCTTACCTAGGAGGTGAATTTTGCTACCTGTTTTCAACAAGTAACACTGCCAGTAGGGTAACTCATGCTTCTCCCAAAACCAGGTGTGTCTGGTCTTGAGTTGATGTTGGGGTTCTGATGATAATAGTTCTGTTGCCCTACTGCTTTTCTCCTTTCGCCAGATTCTGCATTGGATTTCACACAAATTCCCTAAGGATAAGGAGCACATGGATACTGATTTATTGCACCTTGTTAGTTGGTATCTTCCCTGCAAGGAAGACATTGTCTCTGGAACTGCAACAGTCGTGTAAACAGCCCTGCATTTTAGAAATCTTTGATTTTGTACAATGCCTCCTATGCAGCTATTATGTTCAACCTCCCTTGATTAGATTACAGAGGTTTGCAGTGTTAAGTAGTAAGTAAAAGAAACAGTAATTACAGCCAAATCCTCCTTGAACCTAGACATCTGATAGTTTTAAATATCCTGTGTCCACACTCAGTCTTGTTTCAAAATTCTCTTATCATCGAACCAGGAAAACTTCAATCACAGATGAACTAGAAATTTTTCCTTGGTCGTTTTGACATAGATGCTTGATGATCTCACGCCATTGCTCATTCATTATATTTTTCTCGCTAAAGACAAAGAACTCCAACTTTTGCAAATGATGCTTTCAAAGTAGTGAAAGGGTTCTGGGTGTTAATGTTGTGTTTAAGCAAATGGTACATGTGCTAATTTGCATGTACTTAACAATAAATATAAAATATTAGCTGGATTAAATTTTATGTACCACAAAAAGCAAACTGCAGAAGTTTTATTCATCTGCACTGTATTGTCATTATGGAATGGCTGTTTCCACTAGGAATATTTAGGTAGCATGTAAAACAGATAGCTCTTCTGGCCGAGAAGCTTTTTGTTAACACGTGACCATAGCCAAACCATTCTTATTCTTATGATTAGCATTCACTCTCTCTTTTGAGCTCTTTGCAGTTAGTACAGTTTGGGAATTGAGCAGAAGTAAAAGAAGAATGTCTTCTCTTTGATTTGCAACAATTTACTTAAATACTGGTGCTACTACATCTAATCATCAGAAATATCGGTGTTAATGGGAAGCTGGAGAAAGCCAAAATCCAAGAAGAATCATTTGGTATTTTTAAAATGTATTCAAAATATTAAGTATAGAAAGGAGATGGGAGGAAAAGTTAAGTGGAAAATATCAACTTGATGTGAAAAATTACAACATTCAATAATCTGTCAAAATAGCTATGATAACAATTTCTAGCCAGCTATCTAAACTTGTCCGTGTATACCTCTCCCTGTTCTTTACCTGTCTACTCCCAGGCTATACCTTCCTTAGATCTTTCATTCTGAGGCTCTTGCATATAACTTGGAGAATTATAACAACTGTCAACCTCCTCTTATCTTACTAGGCTTTCCCTTTAATCTGTCCTAGGAGTCATATGTGTGGTCTCTTTGAAAATTCTTTCTCAGTGATTTTTCAAGAAGCTAGAGGAAAAAGGAGTAGGAGATAGTGTAGAGTACCTCTTGTAGGCTATGCATGTATGTAAACATCAGCTCATTCAGTCACTACAACAACCTATTTTCTTTTTGAGAGAGAGAGAGAGAGGGAGAATGAGAGAGGCAGAGGGAGAGGGAGAGAGAAAATCCTAAGCAGGCTCCACACCAGAATAGAGCCTGATGTGAAGCTCAATCCCACGACCCTAAGATCATGACCTGAGCTGAAATCAAGAGTCGGATGGTTGACCAACTGAGCCACCCATGCACCCCACCCATGAGCCCCACCTGTGCACCCCCATTTAAGGTAGATAGTATCAGTCCCATCTTCCTGAGGAAACAGGACTGATCAGATCCAAAATCTGAACATTGTATACCTGATACTAACATAACACTGTACATTAACTATACTGGAATTGCAATAACAATAAATGAAATAAAAATCTTCTACAAAGCCATACAGGTACCAAGGGAAAAGCCATGGGTTTACCTGGAGGGCTCTCACACTGAGCCTGTCATTTTTCTTTTCTCTCATTCTGGTTTCAATTACAGGGTAACATAATGACTACTTGCTGCAGAATCAAAAATTGCTTATAAATAATTAATGAATTACTTAAACAGAGAAAAGTATCATGGGAGTTTAAATTGTTATTAAAAGTTTGACATATATTTTCCATAGCTATTATGAAACCTGCTGTGTTGAGTTGTAGCTACCTAATAGATAAAGTCAAGATGATGATTAGTAGGGTTGTTGGCAGCTATCCTGCCTCTCTCTCCTTCCTGATACATGAAACCATGACCCCACCCACTTGATGATAGATCTGGCGCTATGACATTCTCCATCAATAGAATGTGAGCGGAAGCACCTGGTATCACTTCTGGACAGATGATCTAAGAGCCATTGAATGCCTTACTGTGTTCTCTTTTCTCTCAGACCAAGTGTTTCCAACAACATTCAAGATGGTGGCTACTGTGTC
The DNA here is from genome assembly GCF_048418805.1 of Vulpes vulpes. NCBI lineage: Eukaryota > Metazoa > Chordata > Mammalia > Carnivora > Canidae > Vulpes > Vulpes vulpes. Next base: position 28,352,913 of record NC_132796.1, on the reverse strand, counting down.
CTTCTGAAAGACTACAAGTGGTGGCCATCCCCTGCTGTAGAGCGTTGGGCACAGAGCATAAGCAAACACTGAGATACTGAGATTTTGGCATTTGCTGTTATAACTTAGGAGCCTAAAGTGACTGATAAACTTAACATCAATGATTATGTTACAACTGAAACTGCAAAAGTGTTTAGGAAATGTTTTCCAGCACCACATACTGTATCTGTGGCCCACTTTTGGTGTGCCATAGATAAAAATTTTTAAGTAAAAATTTTATGTTTTAAGTAAAAATTAAAACTTTTAATTTCCCAAAAGGTGGAAAAAACAAAAATTGATTTGAATTTCGTTACAGGCTGTTGAAACTAAACATGTCTGGCAATAATGTCTTACTCAAAAGAAATTGTGTGCCATCCCTAAAGATATTCAAGTAAATTTTGGGTAAGAATTGAAGTATGTGAGGCAAAGACAGGTCATTTCTTTGGTTCATTCTATCCCGTCTTTTAGGATAACATGGAATACAAAATCACAAGGAAAGTGTTCGTATTGCAGTATTAGAAAGGTAACTTGACAATAGCAAACAAGAGTGTTAATAATTTTACCATCAGTTGCTTGTTGGTAATTACTAGTTCACCCTTTTGTAGCTGCTGTGATGGCATGCCATTAGTATTATTTAAAGTTACATTTTTATTTTTTTTATTTTATTTTTTTTAATTAATTTTTATTGGTGTTCAATTTACCAACATACAGAAAAACACCCAGTGCTCATCCCGTCAAGTGTCCACCTCAGTGCCCGTCACCCATTCCCCTCCAACACCCGCCCTCCTCCCCCCTTCCACCACCCCTAGTTCGTTTCCCCGAGTTAGGAGTCTTTATGTTCTGTCTCCCTTCCTGATATTTCTCAACATTTCTTCTCCCTTCCTTTATATTCCCTTTCACTATTATTTATATTCCCCAAATGAATGAGAACATACACTGCTTGTCCTTCTCCGATTGACTTATTTCACTCAGCATAAAGTTACATTTTTAAAACTATAATGAGACTTAATCTTTTCATTTCAAAGTGTGAACTGGGATTAATGTGACTGATGAACCCAAAAGAAGAATGTCTACTCCTTTTAAGTTTATGTCCTCTTACTTAAGGCATTTTTTTGAAAAAAAAAAAAGGTAAGAAAAAAATGATGTAAATTACTATATCCCTGCATATTTCACAATTTGGTGTATTTTGTCAATTTGGTTTATTTATAAATTGCACATAATAATAAACTCTTAAAATGTGTCCAACTGCTGAGGAAATAGACATTACAACTTTATACCACCCATATACAGAGATGAAAACCAAAGCATAGAGATATGACCCAAAATATTTAGTGTTTTGATCCCAGGTAGTGTCACTTCAAAGCTATTATTCTTAACCATTAAGACCATTCAACCATTAGACTATTCAGTCATCCTTTCTAGAATGAAATTGGTACAACCATTTTTTTAATGTTAAAAAGCCTAAGTGAATATAAACTTATGTGCATTAAGAGACAGCTATTTCTCAAGGATTAAACTAATTTTTTTTACCAAAATTTTTAAATAGGAACTAAAGGTCTTTCCTTTGTCTTCCTTTGATGGATAGAATATCTATGTTTATGTTATACTAAGCTAACTAATGAGATCTCTTCAATTATTATGTATTTGAAAAATATCATTGGGTCTAACTTTATGATACAGCTATCATTTCTTTATAATGTATATTATATGCCAGAGTACTCAATCTGGAAGACACTCAAAAAATATAAATTCTCTGTTATCTAGAATGTAATGATAATTGACTAATCAGAGCATCTGGTGCCTTTTAGATATTCCATATTCTATATTCTCCTCTGATAATAAAACTGGAATTCATATTATCTTTTAAAGGCTCTTTTGGTCTTATTTAACTCTATTCTACAACGTACCCTAGAAGACAAAAATTCAAATATGTAAATAGTTCTGAAGAGATTATTATCAGATTTAACTGATACCTGGGGAAAAAAAAAGGTTATGCTTCCTGCTATCTTTTAAATATTTTATTTAAATTCAATTTGCCAACATATAGTTTAACACCCGGTGCTCATCTGGTCAAGTGTCCTCCTTAATGCCTATCACTAAATTATCCCATTCCCCACTCTTCACCCCTTCTGCAGCCCTTTGTTTGTTTCCCAGACTCAGGAGTCTCTCATGGTTTGTCTTTAATTTTTCCCCACTCAGTTTCCCTTCTTTCCCTTATGGTCCCTTTCATTATTTCTTATATTCCAAATATAAGTGAAACCATATGATGATTTTCTTTCTCTGATTAACTTATTTTACTCTGCTACTTTTTGAATTTAAGAAGCTTCCTCTTTCTCATTTTGCCTCATTTGGGCAGTGATTTCGGTAGGAGGGCTTACCACAATATATTAGTCAATAGCCAAGTAAACATTGTTTGTAGCATGATTTTTCTCTTATCTTTTTTCATTTATAAAAGCTTTACTACTGGGGCACCTGAGTGGCTCAGGGGTTGAGTGTCTGCCTTTGGCTTAGGTTGTGATCCTGGGGTCCTGGGATCAAGCCCCATACCAGGCTCCCCGCAGGGCCCTTGCTTCTCTCACTGCCTATGTCTCTGCCCCCATCTTTCTCTGTGTCTCTCATGAATAAATAAATAAAATCTTAAAAAATAACCTTACTATTTTGTGATGATAGGTTTACTTTGCTGGTTAATTGTGGTGGCTAAGTTAGAAAAACCTTGCCCAGTGAGATGTATGTCTGACTTCTGATCTATGAAACTGTAAGATAATAATTTTGTGCTGCTTAAGCCTCCAAAACAGAATAACCTTGCTTAAATATAATTCATCTGTAATGCCCTTCACAGCAGAAGTTATTCCTAAGGGAGATGCCAAGAAGATTATGAAAGAGAATGAGTGACATGGACAGAAGTTAATAGTAGAATAGGCATATAATTTATCGTGGTTATTGTGATGTTATTTAATTTCTCTGTGTCTGATATGTAAAATGGGGTAATGATACTTGTACATGAGAATTCATATAGAATTTACTTGAGATGATGCAAATAAGTTTTCTATTATCATATTTGCCACACAGTAGATTGTCAATATAAATACAGGTTTGTCCTTCATAGATCTCTCTTGTTATATGGTTTATAAAATTTCATGTCCATTTGTGGAATTTGAGCATCCTAGTGGTAGTGACTCATTGCTCTTTCTAGCCTGGGAAATAGTAACTTGGTAAATGTCCAATAAGTCTATTTCACAACAGCCCCGTGTAGACATCTGTAGTTGGGATCTGTTTGTTGCGTGTTAACCATAGCTTGACCATAACCATGGTCATTCTCTAGGCTTATTTCTCAATTTGTTTAGAACAAGACTTTATTTTTACTTTGTGTATTATTAGTAGTATTTTTTGTGGTATAAACAGAACGTGAGATTTACCCTCCTAACACATTTTAAGTATACAGTACAGTATTGTTAACTATAAACATAATACCGTACAAATGATCTGTAGGGCTTGCTTATCTGAAATTTATACCTATCGAACAGCATGTCCCATTTCCCCCACCCCCTGCCAGCCCATGGCAACTACCATTCTCTTTTCTGCTTCTATGAGTTAGAATAACTTAGATGTCTCTTATAAGTAGAGTCATGCCATCTATGTCCTTCTGCAATTGGTTTATTTTACTTAGTATATTATAATCAAGGTTCATCCATGCTATGACCTATGTCAAGATTTCTTTCTTTTTATGGCTGAACAATATTCCCTTGTATGTATATACCAGATTTTCTTCACACTTAAGGTGATGACAAATTTTCATTTTTCAGTTTTCATTTGTTTGTCTAGCTGGTATAGATAGCTGAATTTATATTTAAATCTATATATCTATATTTACCTATCTCTATAAATCTATATGTATGCACTACTTATATATAGCTGTGTGTGTGTGTGTAGTGTGCCAGTAAAATGTCAACAACGAACTTACTGAAGAAAAAAAAAGGCAAGCTCTGATTTATAGTGTATGCTAATTTCTGTGATGTAAATACTTCAGCCATATCCAAATTCATGCTACCAACATGACACTACTGAGAGTGGATTTTGGAAGAGATATGTAGTAGCATACCATTACATAGCATTTTTACTATATAGATACAGAGATGTGTAGATGTGCAGAGATGCTCACAAGCATAGGTAGTAGTAAAATGCAGTAAAATCATTAGGAAGTGGTGCATTTTTGGACATTATTACAGGTACTTTAATATAATTTATTTAATTGTAAGTTTATATAGTTTAATGCTTACAAGGGCTATGTTTAATAGTAAGCTTGCAAAATTCCTTAAAATGTAACATTCGACTCTCATAAGGCAGTAAAAAAGCCAGCTCCTGAACACAACTTTAATTTCAAAGTGTCTAATGCTTTCTAATTTCTAAAACCAAAAATTAATCAGAGATTTAACTATTTTTTGACTCTTACATCCTTTTAATCCTTGATGTTTAGTAAGTTTATATAGTGGGTATTTATAAGTACAAACTTACCAAACAATTCAAGAATTTGCCTTTTGTTTATGCACTTGAAATAGTGTAGACTGCTTGAATGATTTCTATAATATGTTGCCAAAGGTCATAAAAGCTAATTTCCAAATCACTAAAGCACTTTAGTACCCTTTGATTCTTTTTTTTTCTTGTAATGAGGCTGAAATCATTCTGTTCACCAAAAATAAACTATATGTTAAGTAAAAGACTATCAGCTGTGAAATTAAAAGTTTCTTTAAAATCTCAGGGAATGTTTTCCTAGTATTAAACATTTCAGTATTTAGTATTAAATACATACTTTTTCTGAATATATATCGTAAAACAGAGACTATAAATGCCAAGTATACATGTCCATTTTTTTACCCACAAATAGTGGTTATGACTTAAGTTTTCTTGGTTATATATAAGTTAATCTCCCAAAAAATTCTCCTCCCACACAAATGCATGCCCCAGCCCTTCTTCCTGTCTCCCCTAGTTGTAGCATCTGCCATTGCAATTGTTAAAGCTGAGGTGAAGAGCCTCACACATTACAAGTATGCAGAATAAAGAAGGCACAGAAAATATAAAAATGAATGCCTTGAATAAAAGCACTCCTGGAATTAGGTAATGGGGTGTAAAGAGCTCCATGGACCCTTTCCCCAGTGAAACAACCTTAACTGGTGAAAAATGTAATGAAGCAAGCACTTGAAGTCCCTAGAAATAGTCTCAACAGCATACAGCAAATGGAGAAACATATCTTCAAGAAAATCTGAATCTCACAGTGAGAGTTGGTGACATTTGAGCTCATCCCACACCCCTCCTTCCCTAGCTTGGTGTGACAGGAGCTTTGCCCTGGGTGAGTGTGGCCATAATATGCGATTTAGGGATTTGGCATTTCTCCTATGTGGTTCTCTAGCCTTTACTGTACAAGCAGAGGCTGCTGTGTTGTATCACCAGCTGGTTATAGCTGTAAAGATGTGGCTGCTCCTGAATCTCCTGAGCCAACATTCCTAGTGCAGATCCTTCCTCTAATAAGTGAAGGAGAAGAGGCCAAGATTATAAAAACAGAAAAGAATCATCTTTGAAGCAAATGATGATGGGGCCACTGGATAGCCACACACACAGGAATGCAGTTGGACCCCTACTTCACATCATATACAGAAATTAACTCAAAATGAACTATAGAACTGAATACAAGAGCTGAAACTATAAAAATCAGAATAAAATGTGAGTAAATCTTCCTGACCTTAGATTAGTCAATGACACCTTAGATATGACACCAGAAGTACGGACATCAAAAGAAAAAAATAAATTTGATTTCATAAAAAACTTTTGTATTTCAGATGATACTGTCAAGAAAATCGTAAGACAACCCATGAAATCAGGAAAATACTTGCAATCAATATATGACAAAGAACTAGTATCCAGAATATTTGTAAACAATCACAACAAAATTTTAAAAGTTAAATAACTGATTTTTTTCATTGGACAAAGGATCTGGTTCCACGTGTTTCTAAAGAAGGTCTAAACAGTCTACAGTTGTGAAGAAAACACATAAAAAGACATTTAACATCATTGGCTCTTAGGGAAATGTAAATCAAAACCACAATGAAGTAAACTTCACAGTCACTCAGATGGCTTGAATAACTATGACAGAAACTAATGTTGGTGAGCATGTAGAGAAATTTGAGTCTTCATGTACTTGGTTTTGTTGTTGCTGTTGTTTCAACTTTTTAAAAAAAATTCCAGTTAACATATAGAGTGCTATTAGTTTCAGGAGTATAATTTAGTGATTCATCACTTCTGTACAACACCCAGTGCTCATCACAAGTGCCCTCCTAATCCGCATCACACTGATGAGCGTGTGAAATGGTGCTGCTACTTCTGAAAATAGCTTGGTAGTTCCTCTAAATTACAAACATAAAGTTACTATGTACTAAAGCAATTCCGCTCCTGTGTTATACCTAAGACAAATGAAAATATACATCCATATGAAAACTTTTGCATGGATCATGTCTATAGTAACATTATTCATAATAGCCAGAAGGAAGAAACTCAAATATCTGTTAACTAAAGAGTAGATAAACAGTATATTGACTAAATATATGCAGTATATTGACTAAATGGAATATTTTCAGCAATATTAATAAAGACATACTAATATATAGTACAACATGGATGAACCTTGGAAATATTGTACTGAGTGAAAGAAGCCAGCCACGGAAGACCATATAACATGTAATTACACTTAACGAAATTTCTAGAATAGGCAAATCTATAGAGAAAGAATATAGATTTGTGGTTGCCTAGGGATGAGAGCATGTGGGTGGAGGAGAAATTGGGAATGGCTGCTAATGGGTATAGAGTTTCTTTGGAGGATAACAAAAATGTTTTAAATGAAACTGTGATGGTTGCAAAACTGTGTGAATATACCAGAAAAAAATCCTTGACGTATATGCTTTAAATGGATGAATTGTATGCTACATGACTTATATCTTAATGAAGCTGTTTTTAAAAATATAACAATTTAGAAAGACTGACAAGGGAAAAATCCTAAGCAAAGCCCAGGAAGGAATCCAAGTAATGTTTCCCCCTTGCCCAATCTCCTGCTATGTGCCTTATGGATATTTTCACCTCACTTCTTATAGTGTGATGTGTGTGTGTATAAGTCTACCAATTATATATGATACAGTTATCTCCCTATTAACATATGGAGTTATCAGTCTACACATTAATGTGAAAATTTTTGGCAGATATCTATCTTTGGCACACATACTTGATATCAGCTATGCTATGAATTAATTGATAACTTAGGGGAATGCCTGGGTGGATCAGTGGTTGAGCATCTGCCTTTGGCTCAGGGCATGATCCCAGGGTCATGGGATTGAGTCCCGCATCAGGCTCCCCATGTGGACCCTTATTCTCCCTCTGCCTATGTCTCTGCCTCTCTCTGTGTCTCTCATAAATAAATAAAATATTTTTTAAATGATAACCCATGGACAGTGGTATCTAGTGTGTCTTCACTGTAAGAAAAGTGTTATAGAATGTTATGTATTCAACCCTGAGAAAATGAAGCTGAGATAACCAGTTTCACACCCCAGATCTGTCTTCTTTTATAGAAGTAAAAGTGCTGATTTTTAGTTGAGCCCCAGTTGCCCCCAAAGTAAAATGTACATTTCTCACTCTCCACTCCAGCTAGGTGTGACTGTATGATCTCATTCTAACAATTGGGCCATAATCAGAATTCATGTGTCAAAGTTTCTCCCGTCTTCCCCATTCTTCTTCCCTGCTGCTTGGAATGGAAATACTACGGCTGTTGTAGCAATTTAGACTACAAAAGAAAGTCACATGTTGACAAAGGCAAATTAATGCAAATTTTCTGTGTCCCTGATGTTGATGGAGCCACTGGACTGTCTCTCAGCTGTGTCTTCTTGTCTGAGAGGGAAGGAAATTTCTATGTTCTTAGCATCTGTTATTTTCAGTTTTCTGTCACTTTGAGCAAACTCTAATCCCAATAATTCCACTCCCAGTGGAAGAATCACTGACAACCAGCCATGGGCAGGTAAAAGTACACTGTAAGTCACTGGGAAGTTTAGGGTGAAAAAGAGACAGTGCTGTTTCACAGAGCTTACATTCTAATAGGGTAAGATAGACAATGAGCACATTTTTAGTAATATGGTTACGCATGGTAATCATACAACTGATAGAGCATGAATCTGGACTTTAGCAGTTCTTCATAATTTAAAAGGAAGGTCTCTATTAAGCAGTGGTATTTGAGCTGATACCTGAGCTAATAATAAACAGGTCAATATATATGATGATCTGGATCAAAGAACTGCAGACAGCAAAGCAGGAAACCCAAAGGGAAGAATGAATTTGGCATGATCAAGAAATAGAAAAATATGGCTTGTGTGGTTAGAGTAGAAAGAGCAGCAGTGAGAGATGACATTAGACAGTAGTGTGGGAGCCAGATCAAACAGGCTTCCATAGGCAGTGGATGAAAGCAAAGCAAAACCTAAAAGGCATATTTAAGAATTCTGTCCCAGCATCTTCTCTTTCTCTACTTCTCCTTTTTTTTAAAAAAGAATTTATTTATTTATTTGAGAGAGAGAGAGTGAAAGCAAGAGCACAGAGGAAGAGTAAGAGGGAGAAGCAGACTCCCCACTGAGCAGAAAGCCCAACTCAGGGCTCGATCCCAGATCATGACCTGAGCTGAAGGCCGATGCTTAACTGACTGAGCCACCCAGACACCACTCTACTTCTCCCTTTTCCCTTCATCCTTTCCTGATTCTCTTCTTTCTTTCATTCATTGTACAATGTAGTCTATTTCCAGAACCCAAAACCTAGAACTCTCTTTTACTGTTTTAGGTGTACTGTTCACACATTCAATTATATAGGAAAGCCTAGCCACTTTCCTATAGAAAGGAATCCTATAGCGGGATTTTCCCCCGCTAATAATTTGTATTACAAATTTCAAAGCAATAACTTTCAAATCAAGTTTTGGGATAGAAACAATGCATTATTTGAGGAATCTTCCAAATACATATATTTTATTTAGAAATAACCTAGCTCTCCAAGCATTAACTTAGAATCTTCTGTTGATGAGACCATTTCTAATTATGGAACACAATATTCAGGATAAATATGTTTAATCCATTTCAATGTAGATTTTTACCTACACCACTATTTAAAAATAGTTTTGAGGTTCCAACAGGCAGAAAGTGTTGAGAGGAATCTGCATCTACTGTTGGTAGTGAATATAATTTAAATGACTTAGAGCCCTCTAAGAAGGGATTTCAAAGAGGATTCTCAGTTATTTCAAAGGTGAGTAGCAGAGAAAGGGGAGATGACAGAAAGCCATAAGATTGTTACAGAAGTTTGGGTAGGGGGCTAAGAACAAAGCCACAGTGGTCATTTATTCCATTATTGGCAGAAATAGAAATTCCCATACATTACTGGTGGGAGAATAAGTGAATTATCAGAAATGTATTGGAGATTATATAGGCAATATGAATTAAATTTAAACATGGGCATGTGAATTAAATTTGCGTAGGTGTATAAATGGGCTACATCCTAAATATTCCCTAAAAATATAATTAAATAAGTTATGACAGAATGATGAATAGGAAATTGTGCAGCCATCAACATATTAAAGGATTTTTATAAATAAAAGTAGAAAAATATCTATGACTGATTGAAGAATTTTGAAAATAAATTATAAACTGTTATTTATAGTATGATTTTTAGGATAAGATATATTGAATAAGAATATAGGATAGAGATAGAATGTAAGACAGAGACTCTTACAGATGAGTTTTTTGGGATATGATCTTCTATAATTGAATATATATCGTTATGGGTAATTTTTTTAACTTCTTTCTGGTGAAAGTTACTATTTTATAATTTAAAACTTTTATATTTAGAACAAAACAGTGAACTCACAAAATACACTAATCTGATTAGAAGGCAATATATAGGGATTATTGGGAAATGGGTGGGAAAATAATGTATTGAAAATATACTACTTGTTTTTTTTTAATTAATTTTTATTGGTGTTCAATTTACCAACATACAGAAAAACACCCAGTGCTCATCCCGTCAAGTGTCCACCTCAGTGCCCGTCACCCATTCCCCTCCAACACCTGCCCTCCTCCCCTTCTACCACCCCTAGTTCGTTTCCCCGAGTTAGGAGTCTTTATGTTCTGTCTCCCTTCCTGATATTTCCCAACATTTCTTTTCCCTTCCTTTATGTTCCCTTTCACTATTATTTATATTCCCCAAATGAATGAGAACATACACTGTTTGTCCTTCTCCGATGGACTTATTTCACTCAGCATAATATCTGCATGTGGATGTCCAATTTTCCCAGCACCATTTATTGAAGAGACTGTCTTTCTTCCAATGGATAGTCTTTCCTCCTTTATCGAATATTAGATGACCATACATTTCAGGGTCCACTTCTGGGTTCTCTATTCTGTTCCATTGATCTATGTGTCTGTTTTTGTGCCAGTACCACACTGTCTTGATGACCACAGCTTTGTAGTACAACCTGAAATCTGGCATGGTGATGCCCCCAGCTATGGTTTTCTTTTTTAAAATTCCCCTGGCTATTCGGGGTCTTTTCTGATTCCACACAAATCTTAAAATAATTTGTTCTAGCTCTCTGAAGAAAGTCCATGGTATTTTGATAGGGATTGCATTAAACGTGTAAATTGCCCTGGGTAACATTGACATTTTTACAATATTAATTCTGCCAATCCATGAGCATGGAATATTTTTCCATCTCTTTGTGTCTTCCTCAATTTCTTTCAGAAGTGTTCTATAGTTTTTAGGGTATAGATCTTTTACCTCTTTGGTTAGGTTTATTCCTAGGTATCTTATGCTTTTGGGTGCAATTGTAAATGGGATTGACTCCTTAATTTCTCTTTCTTCAGTCTCATTGTTAGTGTATAGAAATGCCATTGATTTCTGGGCATTGATTTTGTATCCTGCCACGCTACCAAATTGCTGTGTGAGTTCTAGCAATCTTGGGGTGGAGGCTTTTGGGTTTTCTATGTAGAGTATCATGTCATCAGCGAAGAGGGAGAGTTTGACTTCTTCTTTGCAACTACTTGTTTGAGAAAAATGACTTTTCATATTGAAAGGAGGCGACCTTTGTTTTATGGAGATACATTTTTTCTTTTAGGATGAGGGAGGCCTGGATGTATATTTAAGAGGCAATAAATTTACTCTTTTGGCAACCATACATTATTTTGTGATCACATGAACCAAGCAAACAAAAACTTTCACCTATAGCAAAGTTTGTGATGGTCATGAATGCACTTGAAGATAAAAACTGATCATGAAATAAGGATATGAGATGCACTTTTCTAGGTTATATTACTTTGGGATGGTGGTAAGATACGTTCTGCTATATAAGACATGCATGTATTGAAGACCTGAGATGTAAAGGAGACAGTACATTTCAGGAACTAAAGGCTAGAGTGTGGAAAGATGGATAAATTGACATGGGTCTTTAGAGATAGACTACTTCATGCAGCATCCTACAGATTGTTTAGCATTTTGGATTTTACTTCAAGAGAAATAGAGAGCCGCTGATGAGGTTTAATCAAATGGATTGATATAATCATCTTTATCTTTTGGAAGATCATTATGACTCCTATGTGGAAAAGAGACTTTAGTGGGAAGAAAGGATATCTGTATGGGGATTGGAGGGTCAACTGGCTGAGTAAGGATGTAAAGAGACCAGTTAGGAGGTCGCAATGATCATTTAGTCATGAACATCCTGTGATTTGGACTGGAATAAGGGTATTCGACAACTTTTGGCTAGTCAAATCTGTATAGGTTGAGGCTTGATTGAAGGGAGAGAAATAGCAGATGACTTGAAGAATCCGATAGGAGAGGTTTAGTAAAGGGCGCTTCCTTTTAAGATAGGGTACAGCTGAGGAGAAACAGATTTGAAGTGGAATGTACTTTATTTTTAGATTCTGGTTATGTCAGATTCAAGGTGGAGTTTGGTAAGTAGTAGAAAATAGGTGACTGGAGTACATGGAACTCATTCTAAAATTATTTCCTCTTAAATCATTATTTTTCCTACAGAAAAGTGGCCCTGACTCTGAAATTCAGCAGTTTTGTTTTTGTTTTTTTTCAAGAAACCATTCTTCAGATGATGACATCCAAAAATCTATTGTACCAGGAAACAATTGCCTAATGCAAACTATTGTTTTGTTAATAACTCTCATAGAGAATAGCATAGAAACTCTTTCAGGTGTGAAATGGAAAGCTATCTGGCATGCTATATTGAGGGATATAGACCCTGAATGAGTATTCTCCAATGAAAGAGTCTTGGTTGACAGATATAAAAATGTCTTCTGTTTTGAATTCATCTTAACTTAGTCTTTTTTTAGATTCTTATTTATTTATTTGAGAGAGAGTGTGTGTATGAGAGAACAAGCATGAGCAGGGGAAGGGCAGAGGGATAGGGAGAGGGAGAAGCAAGCTCCCATCTGAGCAGGGATCTCTAGGTGGGGCTCTGTTCCAGGACCCTGAGATCATGACCTGAACCAGACACAGATGCTTAAAAGACTGAACCACCCAGGTACCCCTCATCTTAACTTAATCTTAAGTTGAAAAACATGACCCTTCTTGAGAAAGCATTTCAGAAATTTCCTGTCAACCAAATTCAAATACGCACTTTTTAAAATACGTAAATTGGTATTGAAAATGTTATGAACATGTATACAATTTAAAAATATATTAAGTATAAGAACATTTGTGTGAAATAAACAAAAATATCTCTGACAATATCTTATTCTGAATTTTCCCTAGATTGAAAAAAAATGGCTCAGATCCTATATTCTTGCCATTTATTACAGCATGACTTCTGACTCTTCTATGAAAGAACATTTGTACATGATTTTTTAAAATTGTGATACGAAAAGAGTCATTTTCAAGGAAAAGGTGAAAGTCTGGGACCCAGAAAATTTTATTTACATTTGAGATACAAAGTTATTTTTCCTATAGCATTTTCAACAATAAAGGCTTTTTAATAAAGAGCTGTAAGCATATTTTGCTGTTGTGAGATAAAAATAATAGCATGATTGGCCAAAATAGAGAGAATTAAGCTTAAAGGCACTCTTGTTTGACCTTGAGTACACAAACGCAGAAACCTCACAGTCCTGTCTTTCTCTTGAGTCTTTGGGTGCAAGTTTGTTTACAGCTCGGGTCATATTTGCTTGTGGTTGCAGTAACTGAGCCCTTTTGGGCTCCAAGCATGGTACAAGATAATTGGCATATACCACAAGGATAAAACACTGAAACCAATAAGCTATTGAAGTGCTCACCATCCTCAATGAACTAATGACCTTGACATTTATGCTGAGAAGTTTTCAACAATGAAAATTGAGGAGAAGGGGGAGGGTATTTACTACAGAGAAATAGCACATACAAAGGCCCTCAGGTTTGAACAAGCTGGTGAACTTGGGAGACTGAAAGGGGCCAGTCAATATCTGTGGAGCTTAGGGTTAGCCTGAGATAAATTCCATGTAATGAAGTAGGAGAGTTTGATAGAGACCTTTTGAGTCTAAAAAGATTCTTTTTTTTTAATTGGAGTTCAATTTGCCAACATATAGCATATAAGGATTTATTTATTGGGACACCTGGGTGGCGCAGTGGTTGAGCGTTTGGCTGGGGTCCTGGGGTAAAGTCCCACATCAGGCTCCCTGATTCTCCCTCTGTGTATGTCTCTGCTTCTCTCTGTGTCTCTCATGAATAAATAAATAAAACCTTTTAATCTTTATGTATCTGATAGAACGAGCACAGGTGGTGGGACAGAGGGAGAGAGAGAAAGAGTATTTCCAGTAGATTCCTCACTAAGTGCAGAGCCCAACGCGGGGTTCCATCTCACGACCCAGAGATCATGACCTGCACCGAAATCAAGAGTCAAACACTTAACTGACTAGGCCACCCAGGTGCCCCAGAGTCTAGAAAGATTTTTAACTTCATTCTAAGATTAATAGGAAGTTACTAAAGGAGTAGGGGGAATGTAATGATGAGCTGTACACTTTTAAGGGGGTCACTCTGATGCTGTTTGCTGTGAAGAGGATATTGGACAAAAGGTCAGGAGTACAGAATTTCAGGTCAGGTACAGATTGGAAGAAATTGTGCTTACCTATGCAATCAGTTTAGACAGAGTTTCTAATTTAGTTAGCCATGGACTTTCAAAAGCTGGATGACCATGTAGACAGGAATAGACACACTACTTGGCAATATAGGTTGCCTTGGCCCGTCAAAGCCATCAGTGGCATAGATACACAAGACACTAAGGACCCAAGGTAAGATGTGTCCAGTTCTAGGAAGTACAGTCCTTCTTATGACCCTGCTCTGTTGAATTTGGATATGACATCACCCTTTTAGAAGAATTTGAATAATCTGTGTATTTCCATTTTAGGGAATATTTATGTAAATATTTGGTTTCTCTGGTCCTTAAACTAGTTAGAATCATCAGGGCCACATTATCAAAAGTGGATGAAAATTCTTTGTCCAGCTTTTCAGAAGCCTGGGAAGGCCATTTCTCTTCAGGAGTCCCTTTCACTTCTGCAGGTGGCTTGAGCAAGCCAATTGGCCTCACATGAAAGTATGTTTTGCAGTGAACAATGACAGGATATGAAGATGAGATGGATGGCAGGGGGATTGGTTTGGAGAAAATAAGAATCATAGAGGAGTACCAGAGAAAAAGTTGATGGGGCTACTTAGCTGATCTTCCTAACTTAAAAGCACCCATTCCATTAATTAACAACTAAGAAATCAACACATCCCAGTATAGAATTCAGCTTCATTTTGCACTGGTTTAGTGCTCTAAATTTTACTTCCCTCATTTATCTGTCCCTTACTTTTCAGAACTATGTAATTTAGTGCTTTCCTTTTCTGATATGTAAGAAAAGGAGCTTCTTCTTAGATAACTAATATGAGTAGCAGAGCTTGGCTCAAAATCATTTGCAGTGATGTTGACTGCAACAATGCTATAATTGTGAAAATACCATAAATATCCTCAATGCATTTGATGAAATGCTATTGAGTAGCTAAAAGGGACGTGTCACATGAGTCTTTCTCAACTGAGCATGCTATTGCCATCTAGGGGATGTTTGGCAATGTTTGGAAACTTTTTTTTCTTTTTTCTTTTTAATTATAATAATTGCAGAGGAGTGTGTTCTACTGTCATCTAGTGGGTAGAAGCCGGGGATGCTGCTGACCATCCTTGAATGCAAAGGACAGCTGTCTCTCCCCACACCAAAGGATTGTCCAGACCAAAATGTCAGTAGTGCTGCTTTGGAGAAACTCTGTATTACGTCTACACATCACAGTAATGATATATCCCAAATACATCGTGTTGAATGAAAAAGAGTAAAGTCTTAGAATAATAGGAAAGTATGCTAATATACATATTATTTTCATGCTAGCTACTGAAACAAACCAAACCCCAAATTTCAGTGAGTTAACAGACATGGATTGTGTGCTCATGTTACAGTCTATGGCAGCATGTGGCTTTCCTACATGAGGTGATACAAGGATCAAGATTTCTTCCATCTGTTTGATCCACCATCTCTTGATCTCAGAATCCTCTACATTCAGCCATTGGTTGAGGGAGAAAGAGTGGAAAAGACACTTTAGATCTTGAAACTCACAAACGCAGAATTGACACAAATTACTTCCACTCATATTCCACTGGGAGAAACTTATCAAATAACCACACCTTGATGTGAGAAGGGCTATGAAATGTCATTAGAGGGTGAACAGACTTTCCTCAGCAGTGTGAGGAGGGGAACATGGATTGCTACGGACAGCTGCTTATTTCCGCGAAGGGCACCCAGCACATAAGTAAATTGGTAAAAGTCACACACACACACACACACACTGTCGTGTATTGTTTATGCATATAGAAATATGTGTGGAAAATAGAACAATTGGACTGGATTGATGAGCAAAAGATTCCTATCTGATGGCCACCTATGAAGGGAGGGAGCAAGAGAATAGACCTTGAGATAAGAGAGCAAGACTGTCTTCATACATGGCTGCATGGCTGTATTGCTTTCTTTTAGAATTGGATTATGAACGCTGAATTAGGACAAGATATTAATAATTACAATTTCTCGGATATGTGTACATATATACTTATAATCCTGGACTTCTCTATCTGACTTTACCTTCTTCAAAAAAAACTAATGAACTGAGTAAATCGAACTTGTTTTAGGTCAAATCATTTGTGTTTAAATTGTTAAAATGAGATAGAACTTGTATATTGTTTTTAAGTTATGTGCAAAAAGTCTGGTCATATAGAAGAATTTTTAGAAAAGCTCTTACTGACATAGAAGATTAACTTGGAGGAACATTATACAGCATTCCTTCTATACATCCCTTTTCAGGTTTATCTACAGAACCCAATACTGACATGCTCCCGAGCTTCTTGAAAAAGTCACACATACAACATGATAGTAGAGTAACCCCCACCCCTTGTCTGTGGCTTTGCTTTTTGCAGTTTCAGTTACCCATAGTTATCAGTGTTACAGAAGCAGATAATCTAATGTATAATCACAAGGTTAGTAGTGGTCTAACACTAGATCACAGTGCCTGTGTCATTTATTTCTCTTCATCTCATCACATAGGCATTTTAGCATCTCGCATCACCATAAGAAGGGTGAGTACAGCTCAATAAGACACTTTGGAAGAGAGATGACATTCACATAACAGAGTATATTGTTATAGTTCTATTTTATTGTGAATTGCTATAAATTTCTTACTGTGCTGATTTATAAACTATCATAGGTTATGTATATATGGGAAAAATAGTGTCTGTAGAGTTTGGTAATATCCACGGTTTCAGACATTCCCTGGGGGTCTGGGTACATCTACCCCATAGATAAGAGAGATCTACTGTATGTCATTAAAAATACCCTCGTTCCTTGTTTACTTCAGTCTCTGTAGAAGCATCATCTTTTCTTCCTGAAATATACCTGATTTTTCAAGCCATGTTGTAAATATTAATAATGTACCTTCCTTGCAAGAGATAGAAAAGCAAATCAAATGCACTTCAGTACTCATGCCGTGTGTGTGTGTGTGTGTGTGTGTGTGTGTGTGTGGCTTATATAGTAGAATTCAAGGAAAATTGAATAAGCAAGCTGTAAGAATGGTGGGGACATGGACCTTTCCCCTAGTCATCTGCTATTGAGGATGACTGAGTATACAAGTTCTCAGTTGATGAGTCTCAGGTAAAACACCCCAGGGGGAGCATCTTTTTGTCCCACACATTGAGTCAAGTATCAATAATCTTGGTCCAATCAGCCCTGGCTGGAAGGCATTGTCACACAGTACAAACATGACACCAGGGACTATGCTTATGGGTTTATTGGAAGGAAAAGGTGGCAGTTCTCAGAAAAGTGAGAGAAATTGTAGGCTGAGCAGGCCTTCCCACATCTCTCTTGCTTGGTATACTCCATGCCTTACACTATTTTGGCAGAAAGAATTATGAGTTTTGTCATTTAATGCTCTAGTTTTCAAAATCTGTACAAACAGAAAATGTGTTTCAAAGGCTTCGTGTATATTTTTCTTCCTCTTAGAATGTAACTTTGAATTAGGAATGCATCCCTATGTAGTGTTAAAACATGAAATGGACCAAGTTCATCTTTCCCCAACATTACAACACACAAAGAATAAGGAGTAATCTAACCTCTTTGTAAACTGTGATTTCCGTAACGGAGTGAGAATAAAAATAACTAGTTTATTATGTCACATTATCTAAGATTTTGTATTTTGTTTACTTTTTAAAGAATATACTTTATAAGTTAATAAAGAAGGCAATTGAAAATTCATCTGTGTAAATTGTAGACATAATAAACTAAAATTTTATCAGCCTAGTTATAAAGGAGCACATAGGAATAGCTTAGCAAACTTTCCTTTTTAGGTCCTTATGCAAACCCCAAATCCTGTTGTTATTTATTACTTATTAGGAACCAAAAAGAGTCCCAAATGTGCTTTGATGAGCAGGATGCCATGAAGTACTGTTTTAAAGGCCTTATTAAACACTTCAGTGAAATAGGAAGTCATTTATGCAGCGTCGTTAATACCCCTCACTGAATTTAAACTATGATTTTCAAAGGAAAAAACTGCTCTGCTCTCATAATTTTATTTTTACTTACTTCTTTCTTTTCAAATACCAATGCATTTAACAAGAATCTATGGGGAACTTATATGTGCTATGCTCTGTGTTAGCATCAGGGTGAAAGAAGGAAGGAAGGGGCGGGGAGGAATCTTTGCTTTTGAATTTTTTACCCAATGACCTGAGACAGAAAACCAAAGTAACAGACATATAAAGGGGACTATAATAAGAGAGGTAGAGGAGAATGCCTTTAAAAAGTGCCTGAATTGAAGACAGAAAGATGTTGTGGCAAGATTATGAACATTTGTGTAAACCTTAATAAAAAGCTTAGAGGGAAATATCAAATATAAAAAAGAAGTAATTCAGCAAAAATTACTTTTTATTTAACTATGTTAAAACATTTTTAAATATTTTTGTCCTACATTTAATTGGGATGATTTTGGAAAGTAAACACCTTCTAAATTGATTTTATTTGCTATGATTGTTACTTCCTTAAAAAACATTCTAATTATTAGAAAATATAGATTATTTTAATGTATTTTAATATTCAGACCAAATGTGCTTAACTCAGAATTTCGGTTCCTCATAAATAACCAGTCTTGACCTTGCCTAAAAACACTTGAAATAATAGGCAGTGCAGTGGCTGTATATTGTACTGCCTACCTTGTTCAAATTAGACATGTGTAATTAATATATACGTGTATATATATATTTATATTTATATATGCACTCAGTATATACATTGTATACTTGTCATACACCGGTCAACAATTTCAGAAGGTGAAATTTTTTGTTTGCTTAGTTTTGACAGTTTTCATAAAATTAAATGGAAAAATAAGTCTACGTATTAAAGTTTCATATATCTCAGTGAACTGAGATATTTTTATTGCTGGCATTATTTTTGGTACTAACATAAATGCTAAATACATAAATTATTTGAAGTTTTCA
Organism: Vulpes vulpes; assembly: GCF_048418805.1. Taxonomy (NCBI): domain Eukaryota; kingdom Metazoa; phylum Chordata; class Mammalia; order Carnivora; family Canidae; genus Vulpes; species Vulpes vulpes. The sequence goes on along the minus strand of NC_132796.1, from coordinate 28,333,808 downwards.
AATTCCAGTTAACACAGTATAATATTAGTTTCAGGTGTACAATATAGTGATTTAACACTTCAGTACAACACCTAGTGCTCATCACAAGTGCTGTCCTTAATCCCCATCACCTATTTCACCCATCCCCCAGCCACCTCCCCTCTGGTAATAATCAGTGTGTTCTCTAGAATTAAGAGTCTGTTTCTTAGTTTGCCTCTCTCTCTCTCTTTTCTTACCCTTCACTCACTGGTTTTACTACTTAAATTCCACATGTGAGTGAAATCAAATAGTATTTGTCTTTCTCTGACTGACATGTTTCTCTTAGCATTATACTCTCTAGCTCTATCCATGTCCTTGCAAACGGCATGATTTCATTCTATTTATGGTTGTGTACTATTCCGTTGTATATATACTACATCTTCTTTATCCATGCATCATTCTATGGGCACTTGGGATGCGTCCATGTTTTGGGTATTGTAGATGCTGCTGCTATAAACATTAGGGTGCAGGTATCCCTCTGAATTAGTACTTTTGTATTCTTTTAGTAAATACCTAACAGTGCAATAGCTGGATCCGAGTGTAGTTCTATTTTTAACTTTTTGAGAAACCTCCGTAATGTTCCAAGGTGACTGCACCAGTTTGCATTCCCACCAACAGTGGAAAAGTGTACCCCTTTCTCCACACCCTCACCAACACCTGTAGTTTCTTGTGTTGTTGATTTTAGACATTCTGACAGTTGTGAGGTGATATCTCATTGTGATTTTGATTTGTAGTTCCCTGATGATTATGTTTAGCATCTTTTCATGTGTTTGCTGGCCATCTGGGTGTCTTCCTTGGAAAAGTGTCTATTCATATATTCTGCCCATTTTTAATTGGATTATTTGTTTTGGGGGTGTTGAGTTTTATAAGTTCTTTATATATTTTGGATACTAACCCTTTATCATGTGTGTCATTTGCAAATACCTTCTGCATTCCATTGGTTGCCTTTTAGTTCTGTTGATTATTTCCTTCACTGTGCAGAAGCTTTTTTAATTTGATGACATCCCAATAGTTCATTTTTGCTTTTGTTTCCCTTACCTCAGGAGACATATCTAGAAGGAAGTTGCTACAGCCAATGTCAGAGAAATTACTGCCTGTGCTCTCTTGTAGGATTTTTATGCTTTCAGATCTCATATTTAGGTCTTTCATGCTTTTTGAATTTATTTTTGTGTCTGATGTCAGAAAGTGGTCCAGATTCACTCTTTTACATGTTGCTGCCCAGATTTCTCAACAACATTTGTTGAATCGACTGTCTTTTTTCCATTGGATATTCTTTACTGCTTTGTTGAAGATCAATTAACCATGTAATTGTGGCTTTATTTCTGGGTTTTCTTTTATGTTCCATTTTTCTATGTGTTTATTTTTTTGTCCCTACCATACTGTTTTGTTTACTACAGCTTTCTAATATAACTTGAAGTCCAACCCATATATATGCTGCCTACAAGGGATGCATTTTAGACCAAAAGCTACCTGCAGAATGAAAGTGACGGGATGGAGAAACAGTTATCATAATTTTTTAAAATACCAAATACAATCATTTTAGTTATCACATAGTATATAGTTGGTGCTTTATTAGTTGTTAACTTCAAGAGCTGTCATTTACTTTTAATCAGTCAGCAGCTATCCTGGATGCAGCAAGAATGAGTACAGATTTAGGTCTTTTAATGTCTTATTTTTCCTTGGGTTGTGTGTATTTTAAACATCATTATTCTCTAAATAGCTCATTAAAACATATTAAAGTAAGATTGAGACTTTGATTCAGACAAGATGGCATAGAATCATTTTTTCTTCTCCTAGCTAAATATAACAGTACACCCTAGAAATATCACAAGAGGTGATCAAAAGAGAACTGTGAAAGGTGGTCAGAAGAAGACAAACTGATTTGAGACCCAGGACTGGGGGAGAAAATGAATAGCAGCAAGTTCTCCTAGACACCTTCATCCAACACAAGAAGGTGACCCAGACCTGGCACATCCTGTACCCCAAATGAGCAACAGAAGGTAGCCCAGATGAACTTATTCCTCTCCTCGATTGATAGACATCCCTCTGACAATACCAGATGACCTAAGTACAACTAGTAAGACATATTGACAAGGAGACCTGTGGGCAATAAGCAACCAGGGAAAGTGCTTCTTTCTCCCATGGGCCTAAGACTACCCTCCTGTGCTGAGATATGGACGCAGCTGTGGCACCAGTTAAAGGAACCTTGCTACAACAAATGGCCTGATTAGGGATGTCATTGTTACTGCAGACCTAAGGCACTCTCCCCTACTCCAAAATAAATAAATTAATTAATTAATTAAAATTAAAATTAAAAAAAAAACACTTGGGTGACCACATAACACAAACACAAGGGATTCCATCACAACAAGCATGAGTCAAGATGTGTCTTTGTTCTGGTGGGCTGGGGCTGCCCTCTTTTTCATGGAGATATTGGAGTAAACAAGGTACTGGTAGAGGAATGCCCCCACAAGCTCCTAGCCATGACCAAGGCAAGAATGCTCACTCTTCTAGTTTTTATTCAACAAAGTATTGGAAGTTCTAGCCAGAGCAATTAGGCAAGAAAAATAAATAAAAGGCATCCAAATTATAAAGGAAGAGGTAAAACTGTCACTATTTGCAGGTGACATGATACTATATAGAAAACCCTAAAGACTCCACCAAGAAACTGTTAGAAGTAATAAATGAATTCAATAAAGTTTCTGGATACAAAATTAATATTTATGAATCTCTTGTGTTTCTATACACTAATAATGAACTATCAGAGAAATCAAGAAAACCATCCCGTTTATAATCTCATCAAAAGAATAACATACATAGAAATAAATTTAACCAAGGAGGTAAAATACCTGTACTCTGAAAACTATAAAACACTGGTGAAAGTAATGAAAGATGACACAAAAAATAGAAAAATATTTCATGCTCATGGATTAGAGGAAGCGGTATTGTTAAAATGTCCCCACTTCCAAAGGAATCTATATGTTCAATGCAATTCCTATCAAAGTACCAATCTAGTTTTTCACAGAAACTAGAACAAATAATCATAAAAATAATATGGAACCTCAAAAGTCCCTGAATAGCCAATCTTAAGAAAGAACAATGCTGAATGTATTGCACTTCCCGATACCAAACTATACTACAAAGTTATAGTAATCAAAACAATAGATATTGTCATAAAAACAGACATATAGATCAATGGAACATAATGAAAAGTCTAGAAATAAGCCTACACATATATAGTCAATTGATTTATGACAGAGAAAGAAAAAATATGCAGTCGGGAGAGTCTCTTCAACAAATGGTGTTGGGAAAATTGGACCATTATCTTGTACTGTATTTAAAAATCAACTCAAATGGACTAAGACTTAAATACAAGATCTGAAACTATAAAACTACCAGAAGAACCATCAGTACTGAACTCTTTGATATTGGTCTTACTGATGTCTTTTGAATCTGGCTCTAAAGGCAAGGGAAACAAAAGGAAAAATAAATGGATTACATTAAACTAAAAACGTCTGCATAGTGAAGTAAATCAAGTAAACAAAGAGACAATCTACTGAATGGGAGAAGGTATTTGCAAATCATATTATTTAATAAGGGGTTAATATCCAAAAAAAGGGATCATTATCCACTCATACAACTCCATAGCAATAACAAAAAGTCTAACTAAAAATGAGCAGAGGATCTGAATAGACATTTTTCCAAAGTCTTACAGATGGCCTAACAAGTACATGAAAAGATTTTCAACGTTAGTAGTCATCATGGAAATGCAAATCCAACCTACAGTCAGATATCCCTTTACACTTTTCAGAACTCCTATTGTCTAAAACATAAGTGTTGGCAAATAGATTGAGGAAAGGGAACCCTCATGCAATGTTGGTGGGAATATAAATTGGTGCAGCCACTGTGGAAAGCAGTATGGTAATTCCTCAATAAAATTGAAAATAAAGAACCATGTGATCCAGGTATCTTTTCAGTATATATCTAAAAGAAATGAAATCAGTATCTCAGAGAGATATTTACATACCCATGTTTATTGCAGCATTATTCAGAACAGCAGAGATAAGGAAACAACCTTAAGTGTCCTTCAATGCATGAATGGATAAAGAAAATATAGTGTGTGTGTATGTGTGTGTCTTTGTGTATACACATAATAACATGCTACACAGCTACAAAAAAAAAAAAGAAATTTTGCCACTTCTGGCAATGGGGATTGGCCTTAAGGGTATTATATTAAGTAAAATAAGTCAGAGAAAGAAAATACTCCATGATTTCAGTTATATGTGGCATTTGTGAAACAAAACAAACTAGTAAGCAAAATAAAACAAATCCCATACCTATAGATACAGAGAACAGATTGCCAGAGTGGAAGGGGGATTAGTGTAGATGGGAGCAGGGCACAATGGGTGAAGGGATTTAAGAAATACAGACTTCCAGGGGCAACTGGATGGCTCAGTCAGTTAAGCATCCAACTCTTGGTTTCAACTCAGGTCATGATCTCAGGGTCATAAGACAGAGTGACTCATTGGGCTCCATGCTCACTGCAGAGTCTGCTTGAAATTCTCTCTCTCCCTCTTCCTCTGCCCCTCCCCTCACATACTTTCTCTTTCTCTAAAATAAATAAATTAAATATTCAAAAGAAAAAAGAAATACAAAGTTCCAGAGATGCCTGGGTGGCACATTGTGTTAAGCATCTGACTCACTCTCAGCTCAGGTTTTGATCTAAGGGTTGTGAGTTTAAGCCCTGCACTGGGCTCCATACTGGGCATGGACCCTACTTTAAAAAAATGAAAATAAATAAATACAAACTTCCAGCCATAAAATAACTAAATCATAGGAATGTAATGTACAACATAGCGAATATAGTCAGTAATATAGGTAGTAATCTTATAACAGCATTGTGACAGATAGTAACTAGACTTATTATGGTAACAACTTTGCAATGCATACAAATGTCCTAAAACTAATATAATATTGTATATCAATTATACTTCAATGAATAATAAAAGAATGTCTATTTTTTAATGTATATAAGAATAGCATTTACTGGACTCTACCATATATTGATTCAGTCAAACCATATAACTTAAAACAATTCCCTATAGTATCAATTTTATATTCAGGTTAGGATGGGAGACTGCTTCTTGCTTTGAAAATAAAAACAAACAAAAAGCTCTGCTCCACTTCCATTCTGTAGGAGAGCACAGACCTGTGGTGAGTCAAGGCTATGTAAAATCAGGCACTTGGATTCATCTAATGAATTCATTGCCCATAGCAGAGGCCAGCATGCTGCCCAGAACTCAAAGTGCTGGCTTCTTTCTTATTAAGGCAACAGTCTCAGAATCCTTGTAATAAGGGTTTGAACAAAATGCCATAGCTCTCTAATCATCCTGGCGTTGACAGATGTACTGATGTTAACACATTCCAGTCTAGAGCCTCAGTTGTGGCAGATTACATTCATGGTGTTTGAACCATTTGTACTAAGTGAGCCACAAATTTTGATGACTAGTCCTAAAAACTATCTTAAAGTTAAATATCAGTGTTTGTATAATTATTGAGGGTCATTTACTTTGAAATCCTCAAATCACAGAGCCTCATCTTAGCTATTGCATTCATACATCCAGTGCTCTAATTTTGACCTCACTGATGGCAGTTTTCTCCACCTTAAGCTATAAATTAATAACAAATTAACCTTGCTAAAATATATATTTTTCCCACCTCCCCTTTTGCTCCTGAGTCTTCAGCATATGTCTCATATGCATGTAATCTACTTCAGACTCCTTGATATTTCAGGCCACCTTGGATCCCACCTCATCTCATACCACTCCAGCAAGACAAGCTTTCAAAATATTTTCAACAAAGTCCTTTTAAAGCTATCAAGTTACAGTTAGTGCTGAATTGGTGGTAGTTAATGTCAGTGGAAATATGAAGTGTAACGGTGAAAATATTAAATGGGTACAGAGAATTCTCTAGGATGTAGCGCCTATCTGTGTGACCTTAGCTAATCCTATACATTCTGAGTTTCCATTGCTTTCATTAATGATGAGATTACATTGGATAATATCTAACAGATTCTTTAACATCATTGAAAAAAACTTCAATAATATCATTGCTTATCTAATTTGTGTTTGTTTTGTATTCTCTTATATATACTTGAATATGTGAATCCATATACAGTCACTGAATTAGCATAATGAGATTCATCTTCTGGCGCTGGTGTTCAGATTGAGAATTTTTGCTATTGATGGACAGAGCTGTGGTATTGTGAGGCAGTATTTCTTATTATATTGCTTTTGTTGGAGTTAGTGAGTAGTGTAATCCTGAAAGCAAAATAAAACATGGAGCTAAACAAATTGCCTCTCCTATTTACAGAGGGCAGGCATGCATATTACTTCACATTATGCATAACTGAAGTTGTGAAATACTGCTGTGGCGTTTTGATGATTCAACAGTTAGGGCGTGTCGTTGATCAGAGAGCTGATGTTGACAGAGCATACCACAGTATAACATATGCTAATTGCATATGGCTTCATACGGGCTCTTAAAAATAGAGGAATGTGAAACTTTTCAGATCTGTCCAAGGTTGAACATTCTGGGTGGTGGAAAGGGATATAATTTGATATTTGAACTCAAGAAATGGATGAGATTAGTTAGAGATGCAGCAATATTTGCAAGGTCTGTATGACCTTTACATAGCATGATCTACTGAAACCTGTTTTTCCGAATGTTTATATGGACGCACATTGACATTTAAACTGGAAACAATGGGATATAAATCCTCTCATTAAGAAGATGCCACTGGCTGATTATTATTCTTGAAGCAGTGTTGTCCTTTTTCTTGCATGATAAATGCTTCTTTTAAAAAAATTCTATTGCTATTTATAAAATGCCTTATTCTGAGATTCTAACCAAAGTTAGAAGTATCATATTTGAATTTTAATTGAGACAAGTTCAAAACATGTCAGAACATGGCCACTGTTTGATGCTTCATTGTTGCTCACAGCTCTGCTGCAGTTCAGGCCTGGGTTGAGGGGATGATTACAACCCGTTAACTTTATTACTTATTACCATTTCCAGGTAACGCTTAAAAGTGGGTGATGTCAGTACAGGAGTTTAGAATGTGCAATCAGTCAGTCATTCAAGTGGTGTTTAGAGAGTGCCAGATATCTTACTTTGTGTTAGGAATACACTGGTGAACAAGACAATTTTTACCCTGATGGTGATTAAAATCCGTGGGTTTTTAATAATTTCTGGATTTGTCCATTTTCCAAGAGCATACCAAAAGGCCTCAAAACTGCCGGTATCTAGGAGCAGCTGGGTGGCTCAATCAGTTTAGCATCTGTCTTCAGCTCAGGTCATGATCCCAGGATCCTGGGATGGAGCCCATGTCTCCCTACTCGGTGGGGAGCCTGCTTCTCCTCTGCCTCTCTCCTTGCTTGTTCTGTCTATCTCAAATAAAAATTTAAAAATCTAAAAAAACAAAACCTGCCAATATCCAAAATTTGTCTCCAATTTCTTTCCTTGCTAGTTTTTGCATTCCTAAAGCTCAATGTCTACCTTTTGTAGGAATTTCAACTTTTACACTCACTCATAGTCTAACCCCTTTAGAATTCAAACCAACCTTAATTATTACCCTACATCCCCAATTAAGATAAATTTGAGTTGTCCTCATCACTGTTTTTGCTTTAGCACTAATTAATTTGGTAAAAGTATCTGTAATAAACCCTCAGTTGGTGTCATAAAAAGATCACTTCTAATTGTTTCAATTATATTTTGCTCAACTTATACAGTCATTATTCTTCCTTTTGTCTTTTCTCACAGACATGATTTGACCCATTATGGTCTCAGTTCTTCCCTAGACCCCTGTGGAGACTCATAGATCATACATGGCTCCACCTCTAATAATGGTTTGCTTGTGTTGGTTCTCATTTTAATGTCATTATCATAAGTAGGGATCCTAACACAGGGTAATAACTGCAGTAATCTCCCCCACAGTATGTGTACGTTTAACCTTGACTCTTGAAAAAGATTCTACCTTGGAACATTTCCAATAAGTTAGTGACTTACTTTAACTTTATGAGAAAGAGGCATGGGGGAAAGACAAAGAGATAGGTAATTTCTCACAGTATTTAGCACTGACAAATATTAGGTATTTTATGGGTGTTTTTTCAGTTTTAGGTAAAAATAGGTATCATTAATTCCTCAGACCTTCAGTAGTTATTTGTGTGTAAAATATTAAATAATAAGCCATACTAATAGCAATAAAGTAAGATTAATTTTTTTGAGAAGCCCTTGAAATATTTGGTATTGAAAGTGAAAAAATAGGGCCCCACGTGGCTGAGTCAGGTAAGAGTCTTCCTTTGGCTCAGGTCATGATCCCAAGGTCCTGGGATTGAACCCCACATCACACTCCCTGCTCAGCAGGGGACCTGCTTCTCCCTCTATTCCTCCCCTCACTTTCTCCTCCCCTATCTCTCTCTCTCCCACTCTCTCTCCAATAAATAAATAAATAAAATCTTTAAAATATATATATATTTATATATAAATATATATATAAGAGTTATATATATAACTTTTACACTATAAAAATACTAGAATTTTAACTTAATATTGATAATGCATTCAATATATTATTATGTTTACTTCATACTCAATAAATGTTCACTGATAGTAATTCCTATAATTTCATATCAGATATTTTTTAGTTTATTTATTTATTTATTTATTTATTTATTTATTTATGAGAGAGGGAAAAACAGATAGCAAGAGAGAGAATGAGTAGGGAGGAGAGGGAGAAATAGGCTCTGCTGAGCAGAGAGCCCAATGCCAAGCTCAATCCCAGAACCCTGGGACCATGACCTGAGCTGGAAATAGATGCTTAACAGACTGAGCCATCCAGGTGACCCTAAATCTCTTTTTTTAAAGATGTATTTAATTGAGAGAGAGAGAGAGAGAGAGAGAGAGAGAGAAGAGAGAGAGAGAGAGAGAGAGAACAATTGGGGGAAGGGCAGAAGGAGAGAAAAAGACTGAATTCTCAAGCAGACTCCCCATTGAATATGTAGCCCTACACGGGTCTCCATTCCAGAACCCTGAGATCATGACCTGAGCTGAAAACCAAGAGTGAATCACCCAACCAACTGAGTTACCCATGCACCCATCTTTTTTGGATCTTTAAGAATAGAGGATTAGAAAAAAAAAAAAAGAATAGAGGATTAGTATTAAAATATTGTCCTAAGTGACACCTTTTTAAGATATTTAGAGTATTAAAGTAATAAATCTTAGTTTGGGGGGCAAAGTCCTTTGTTTTTTAACCTCAGATATTAAAAATTTGAAAAGTTTTTAAAAATAATACAGCCAAGATTCTATTCTTATATTTTTGTGGCTATCTATAATTTATGTAGTAAAAGAATACAGTAGTATACTGATCCTTTCTGTTCAAGCTAATAGTTTATTCAGCTGCTCCCATTGGAATTACTGTTATTTATGTACCATTCCCTTATTTTTTGCTTGTATTTGCTCTCTTTTTTTCTGAAGACCACTTATTGACCATACGATTACATACTCTTGGCGTGTGTTACACATTTTTCTAGTTGAGAACAAGCATAATGATGTGCCTTCTGCTGTTATACACTTCCTTCCCAGGTACCTAAACTGAGGCTTTGTCTTTTAGACCTCACCATTGACTGGGAGTCAGTGTGCTTTCCCTTTGTGGAGAGGGAGTTGATTGTAATTGCTTCAACGTATGGCAGAAGCAGAAAGACCCACTGGGGTAGTTCATACCAGGTTGGGCAGAGAATCTGGATACAGTGTACACCTCCTGTCCTCAGCCTTGATGATTCTCCCCTCCTGTGCCTGAGTAGAGTGGTGTGAGGTTGTCATTTTTTGTCAAATTTGTTTCCTGTTCTCTTGCTAGAGGATAAACTCTGAGCCTTAGTTTACTCAGATCTACCACTGTGGCACTCAAAAGCCAGTTTGGGCTTTAAAACAACAACAACAACAGACCTTTACTGTTGCTTGATATTTTCAACCTTTGGGCAATAATCTTTCCTTTCTCTGAATAACTGCTAATGACATCTGAAACAATAAGAACCAGAAAACAGGAATAAAAAAAGATTAAGCATTAAGGCACCAGAGACATAAACCAAATATAGTGTTGAGCAGGGCAGGAGAGAGAAAGCATAGCCCCCTTAAATCACCTGTAGCTACTCTTCATTTTGGTGATAATTATAAAGCTATAATAAAGAAAGGCATATGGAGCGAGCTCATTTATACATGTATATGGAACAAACTTTCAGTAGCCCCAAGGTATATGTCCTGAGACCTTTGCAAATCTCCAAATTTGCAAATACCACTAAACCATATAATTCCACTCATAAAATGCAGTAAAGTATAACCGAACAATTACAGACCCCTATCAGATCCTTAATGATTGTATAAACTCAAGTCATTTATAAAGGTATTAAAGTCTGCCACTAGACACACACACACTATTATATCACTCCCATATAATTTTTAACCATGAACTCACTTGATTTCAAAACTAGGACAGCTCAGCCATAAAAAAGAATGAGATCTTATCATTTGCGACAACACAGATGGACCTAGAGGATATTGTGCTAAGTTAAATAAGTCAGAGAAAGACAAATACCATATGATTTCACTCATATGTGGAATCTAAAAAACAAAACAAATGAACAAACAAAAAAAAAACAGAAATAGACCCATAAATACAAAGAATAACCTGAAGGTTGTTAGACGGAGGAGGGTGAGGGGTGAGAAAAAGGAGTGAAGGGGAGTGGGAGATACAGGCTTCTAGTTATGGAATGAGTAAATCATGGGAGTAAATGGCCCAGAATAGGGGATATAGTCAATAATATTGTAATAGTGTTGCATGGTGACAGATGGGAGCTACACTTGAGGAAAGCATGGCATAAAGTATAGAGTTGTTGAACTGCTATGTTGTATACCTGAAACTAATGTAATGTGTGTCAACTATATTTCACTAAAAAAAGGGAGAAAACTATGACAGATGAATAATGGTAATAGTTACTCTGTAATATGTGCCTGGCATATATTCTCTGCAATACCGTGCTTTTTGTCTGTGCTTTACAACTTATTTCTTCTTATTCCTTCTTGTTGAGCTGTTTCCTCTCAAGTAGAAATGCTCAAGTAACAGTCCTACATGCTTATTGTTACAGAAATAAAGATGCTTCCTCGTGTTCTTTGTTCAGCTTATGCCCAGCTATGGTTGGCCCCCTGGCTCTACTAGTACCCCTCTCTCCTATTACTGAATAAAAATATATCCCCAAAATACTGTTTTTCTCCTAAAGTCTGCATCTATTAATAATGTATTTGTTGACTCTTATTTCAAGTTAACTACCCTTCATCTTTTGACAAACCTCTGACTCCTACTTGATGAGGTATTGAGCATTGTACTTAATGAGATAGTTTTATAGGCTTTTTTCTTTTTCTTGTTTTTTTTTTTTAAGTTTTCTGTAGAGACCATAATGGGGTTGAATCATTTCAAGAAACAAAACACAGTACTTTTAATAATCCCAAACTTAACTGGTCCAAGAATGTTCTCTTCTGTAAAACACTTTACCTGTGTATCTTTGTATTGCCAACATTATCAGCTATCTGTGGAGTAATAGAGGCTGGAGAGGTAGCAGAGAGATGAATGGTAGTGTATTTTTCTCAAAGGAGGGAAATTTGCTTCCAATCAGGGGATCACTGACTATACAAAGATAAGGGGAGATCTAGGCTGCTTTGAGAAAGAGAAGGCTAGACCCCTCACTAGACTAAATGACTTATGTATGTGTCTCAGTAAAATATCAGTATTCTAGATATAGTGGAGCTTTGATATTTCTTGATTTTTTGATGTTTCTCAAGAATAGACTCATTAGTATTAAGCCCTTAATGTCAAGGCTATTGCTATCTGGATAAAAAGTAACTAATTTGGTTGCTTATAAGGCACTAATTTTTACTACCCAAAAGACCTGTCAATATCATGCTGTATATTTATTTTATGTTAACAAAAAGCTATGTTGCTCCTCTAGCTTATATTAAGTTCAGGAGTTTTAACTAAGAATTCCATTAGTATGGACTCTCAGGACTTGAAAGAATTTTCATGAGATATCCTAGAATGTATGACATAAAAATTGAGAGCTTTAGGTGTTTTTTTGATCCCATATTAGTATCTTAAGTTATTTTATGTCACGAATTTACATTTGGTAAAACTGAGTCCTCAAATGAGATATTATAATTCAATGTAACTCTGCTGATATAAATGTCTTTAAATTAACAATAAATTACTTGACCCTCTTTTACTGAAGTGCCCTGGGATTTCAACTAACATGCAAAATGAAGAAGTAAGAATTATTAACTCAGACTCTCAGCAGCTTTATGTGGATAAGTTCACAAGAAGCCTATAGAACAATATACGTTGGTTTTATTTTCTGTTGTGGCAAAGAATAAAAAGTAGTAGTTTGCCAGCCTCTAATAAGTATTATAATTTATTTTTCTATAATGGCTTCTTTTGAAGCATGCTTAGAAATCCTTCCGGGTTTCCAGAGTGAGCCCTAGGGTGGATTGAATTCATCTGCACCTGTGACAGTAAGGATCTAGGCCAAAATCAGAAAAACAGTAGGTATATTAATAGACTTGCCCAGTCTAAGATAGATTCTCTGGGGAAAATAGAAAATCTCTAGACCTAGCCTAGAGGCTTCCTAAGCCTCAGAGGTCAGTGATACATCAAATGAGTAGACAGTCTGAACTGGGTACACTGTCCTGGTTGTCACATTGAGAATATGTTGTTCTCACCGAACATAATTTTCTTCCTATTTTCTACATAACTTTTCTGTATTCTGTGATTGCCCTTCCAACTTCTCTAGACCTTTGTGGCCACAAGCTCCTGTGTGTCCCTTATGTAGGCATCATTTTTAATTGAATGCATTATAAAATTGTTTTCAAAGTAATTACAAATATGTTTCTGTGCTGGAATACCAAACCCATCTCGTCATTGTACATCCTATCTCTCACAGCCTATGACCATAAAGAATAAAAAGCTTGCTCCTTCTTTATTTAGTGCTAACTTGTTTGAAAATTGATTACTTTGTGAATTTTCTTTAATTGATATACATAAAGGAATTTTCTTTATCTTTACAAAAATCCATACATGCAAGATGCATAATAAAGGGAAATATTCTACACGGGAAGGACAGAATAAACCCCTCAGTTTCATTCTCATTCCATTGATTTTACTTTGTTTTTTTTTTTTAAGATTTTATTTATTCATGAGAGACACAGGGAGAGAGAGAGAGGCGCAGAGACACAGGCAGAGGGAGAAACAGGCTCCATGCAGGGAGCCCGATGTGGGACTCGATCCCGGGTCTCCAGGATCACACCCTGGGCTGAAGGTGGCGCTGAACCACTGAGCCACCCAGGCTGCCCTGATTTTACTTTATTCTTGGGTTTATTTTACTGTTTGATGGTTGAACACTCTAACCCTAGAGTAACTAGGACCCTGCCTTGCCCCATAATGTCATGTGCGATCACAGTTATGCCCTGGTCAAAATTCTTAGATACAACTTTACCATGGGCAATAAAAATGGGGGGAAAAAACATAAATAAGGAAATAACAATGAACTGGATTAATTTGCTGATGAACTACCACTTACGCTTAACATCCCATCCTCCCTAACTCATGACATGCTATCCTGAGGTGACTGTCATTCTAGCATCATGTTGATCACCTGGCCCATTAAAAGACACAAGTCTCATTTCCTGTCAAACTTTTGATGTTTGGTTCTTCTTTTTAGACTTTAGATAAGTCTAGCAGGGGTGGAACCTTATCCATGGACATTTCTACCAAGTTGAAAAAAGCCTGTATATTTGGCAGTTTGTTCTAGCAGAAAAAGTTTCGTATATATACATATATGCCAAAAGATGTAATATGTTCATAGTTCCTTCAAAAACTATGTGAACTATTGACATTCTTTGGCACATTGGAGGTAAGGTGCTAGTGTAGAAGACAAAGAATGTATTTTAATGTATTTTTTTCAGTTGATAGATGAGGCTTGAGAGAAGATTTTAAGTTTAAGACTTTCACCTCACTTTTCACCTCACATGTTGGTGCCAGTTGTTAAATGAAAGAAAATTAGGACTTTCATGTAGTTTTAAATTGTAAGTACTCTATAATTACAGTCAGTTTCCTTTTCTTGGAAATCCATTTCCCAGAGCTACATGTTGATATTATCCTTACTACTTTGGGGGCATAAATTAAATTTAACTGTGTAAACAGCTTCTCATAAGGTGAAGTTACTATTATTATCATTGTGCTGATATTCTATCGTTTGGTTTCATATTCATCATTTTTTATTTATGCACTATTATTTGTTAATGTACACTAAATCTAAATTTTAGAGACACTGGGTATCATTTGCTTGGGTGCCATTAGTTTATTATAAAAGAGAGACATGAAAATTATTTACATGATGAAGGATTTCACAACTTCACTGGAATGAGCAGCTTCACTTGATGCCATTTCAATAATGCTTTATTTCAGTCTACATACTTTCCGAGAATGTCACCATCTCTAAATAAGAAATAATCCTCATCATCTAGAACTACTCTGGTGCCTCCGTATTCTGGGAGAAGAACTTGATCCCCAACTGTCACACGAACTAGTTGAATCTTTCCACCCCTTCCTTTAGAGCCTGACCCAACAGCTACTAGCGTTGCTTGCCATACTTTTCCTTGGGTTTTTTCTGGAAGCATTAACACCTCTTTTGATTACAGTTTCAGATGCCCTCCTTTCAATAAAACTCAGAGTGGGGAAGAAACTTTGTAGACACCTGTCCTGGCATGATTCTGGCTACCTGTGAATACTCTACTCTGAAGCTGCAGCCCCCACCCCAAGGACACCCACAGTCCCACCCTGGGGCCATGTGAATGTGGTTCTATATTCAACTTTTTATAAGTGTCTGATTAGTATTATACAATAATAGTACTATGAATGGCACCCTGAGGTCTAACCATTTCCTTAAAGGGCTAAAGAAAAGATATAATTTAAAATCTAACTAGCAACAAAGGAAAAGAAGATATCTACAGAAAACCAGATTTCAGAGCTCAAAATCTATGCTCAAATTATAAAAGGAAGTGGTTTTCTATAGAATTTTTAAAAAAATATTTTCTTTTTTTAAAAGATTTTATTTATTCATTCATGAGAGACAGGCAGAGAGAGAGAGAGGCAGAAACACAGGCAGAGGGATATGCAGGCTCCATGCAGGGAGCCCAACTTGGGACTCGATCCCGGGACCCTGGGATCCCACCCCCAGGCTGAAGGCAGTGCCAAACCGCTGAGCCACCGGGGCTGACCCAAAAAATAATTTTCTGACTAGGGTAAGGTCACTTGTGAACCTGAAATGATGCATGTTGATGAGGCATTATAATTAAAGACAAGTCTCCAGTGTTGCCTTTAACAAAGAAAGCAAGTATATACAAAATATGCAGGATCTTTATAAGGAATGAATAAAAAATTTTCAAAAGGACATGGGAAACATATGGATTAGTTCCTAAGGATAGGTCATGTCCACCTATTTTCTTATTTAAAGAGAGCTATTGTATTGATGCTATCATGTTGATTATTAAGAAATAAGTCCCACAAACTAAGATTATGTAACCTTTTACCATACTTGCTCTTAGAATTACTGTAGCAGTTTATGCTTACAAGAGTGGTGTAGGCATCCCCTATGTTTCGCATCCTTATCAACTAGCTTTCGACATGTTTAGAATTTTCTCAATTTGAGGAGTGTGAAATTATATCTCATGTTAATTTCCTTTTTTATGATACTAGATCTGTTGTACTCGTTGGCCCTTGTATTTGCTCTTCTTTAGATTACCTGTTCTTGTCCTCTGCCAATGTTTTGCTTGAGTTGTGAGTCTAATTATTTCCTCCTCTGTATTCTTTTAAAATATTAAAGTTTTACTCTTTGACTTTGAGGTATCTTAATAAATCTGGAAATTACTTTTAGTGATTTTTTTAACTATAGATTTTTTTATAGAAGAAACAATTTTCCTAACATAATTTTAAAATGTCTATCTTTTCCCTACTTACATATCTATAGTACTTTCTCTATTGTATATCAAGATTAAGATATACATATGTATTCCTGGGCATCCTTTTCTGTTATTTGCTTCATTTTCCAATTTCTGTGTGTTCAACACTACATGTCTCCATTCATGTAGATGTGTAATTAGCCTTAACGGGTGGATGGCAAGACAGTACCTTCCCTTGTTCTTCACAATTTTCTTAGATAGCCTTAGTCATCTGAGTGCATGTGAATTAGAGGAAATATTTATAAAAGTCTCATTTTTATTTTAAGATTTTATTTCTTTATTCATGAGAGACACAGAGAGAGAGGCAGAGACACAGGCAGAGGGAGAAGCAGGCTCCCTGTAGGGAGCCCAATGTGGGACTTGATCCCGGGACCCTGGGATCACGACCTGAGCCACCCAGGCATCCCTAAAGTCTAATTTTTAAAAAAGTGTTGGTATATTTATCAGGATTGTATTAACTCAGTTTGGGAAAAGTAGCATCTTAAGTCTGTTTTTTTTTTTTAAATTGTAATTTTGTCTTATTCCATTGCTTGTTTTTAACAGTAGTAAACAAATGTTTAAAGCTCTGGATTCACTTTCCATCTTGCTGAAATATCTCCTTCAGTAATTCTTTCAGAGAATATATGGTGTAATAATCTATCTTAGTCTTTGTGTTAAAATATTCTGAATAACATTTGTGGTTCAAATTGTAGGTCAGCACATTTTTTTCTTGTTACTCCTTTGAGCATATTACTTTCTATTCTTATTTTCAGTCACAAAGTCACAGCTGATTATATCTTCTGCAGTCTGATATTCATTTCCTTAGATATAACTTGCTTTTTCCTAATATAAATCTTCAGATGTGTTTCTTTATCATCATGTTCTGAAGTTTTTCTGTAATATACCTGGGTATAGATTCATCTTTTTCCTGCTTGGTATTCATAGCGCACTTAGAACTGAGTACTCTTGTCGATCTTCAGTTCTGTAAAATTATCAAGTATTATTTTTAAATCTTGTTTTTCTGCTCTTCCACACATGTCCCTTCTTTAGGAACTCTTACTGCTGGATATTAGTGGCTATCTTTTACATCTTTTAAATTCTCTCTTTTTTTATTGATTTGCTTCCCTAGGTTCTGTTCTGGATGAGTCCTTCATTATTATCCTACTAATTCACTAATTTTATCTTTTGTGCAATCTATACATTCTATCATGTTTAATTTTTTAATTGATTCATTTTTAATTTCCAATATTTGTAGTCAGGTTTTTTTCATAGATATCAAATTATGTGGTGCACCCGCTCCGTGCTTTTATTTTATAGCTCCAATTTTTTGTTGGATTTTCTCTTTTAAATGGAAAATTCCCAATATATCCTTTGGGATTTTTTTAAATGATTTTATTTATTTATTTGAGAGAGAAAGAGTGTGTGTGTGTGTGTGAGAGAGAGAGAGAGAGAGAGAAAGAGAAAGTGCGCAAGCAGGAGGGAGGGGTAGAAAGAGGCAGACTCCCTGCAGAGCAGAAAGTCCAATGCAGGACTTGATCCCAGGACCCTGGGATCATGACCTGAGCTGAAGGCAGACGCTTAACTGACTGAACCACCCAGATGCCTCTCAACATATCCTTTTAAATTGTTTTTCAAACACTTCTATGAGAAAATAATTTTATCTCGATCTGAATCCATGGTTCCATCATTGTGCTGTGCTGCTGGTGGTGGTGGTGAATTTCTGCCTTTTTTAGGCTTGTATTTAATCACAGGTTTCTGCATCCTTTCAAGTTAAGAGATTTGCTTTTTTCTGTCATTGTTTTTGTTATTTCTTTTCCTCTCTTTATTCCTCCCTTTCTTCCTCCTTAACCTTATTGCTATCCTTATCTGTACCCTGGAATAGTAGTCTAGACGTAGATAGTGTACTGGCATGTTGGGGTGTCTGCTTTGTGGTAATGATTAAAGTTATTGAGAACTCTGTGTTCAAGTCAGTTTATTTTGGGTTTCTTCTGGCATCACAGTGTGTTTTTTTTCTTCCCATATCTCTACTTTAATAGTTTTCTACAAAGATAGAGCCTCAGGCGGCAGGTCAGCAAAATTTTCAAGTAATTTCTCCTTTCAAGAATGATTACTGGGTAGACCTTTACTTTAACCTGTGACTTCAAGCAGTGATCTTAACTCCTGGTTCTTTTTTCATATGCGGACTCTTAGCGAAGGAGCCTAATGCAGGGACACTGTCAGTCTGGGGAAGAGAACCTTTTAGGACTGCAGCTACAGTGTCTGATCCACAGCAGTGCCAATCTTGTGTCTAAGCCCTGCTGTGTTACCGTGTGGGTTTTTTTCCTCTTTGTATATTTTCTCTATCAGCGCTCTATATTTGAAACAGGTGATATGTATCAAGGCATGAAATTGTCACGCCTCTCAATTGTAGAGGTCTCAGCATTTTATATTTAATCAACCAGTATTCATTAACTTCACAAAGTCAAAATTAAAATCCAGAGTCAGATATATACTAGTAATATCTTTTTTAAAAGATGTATTTGTTTATTTGAGAGAGAGAGAGAGAGAGAGAGAGAGAGAAAGGAAGAGAGCACACATGGTGGTGGGCAGAGGGAGAGGGAGAGAGAGATTTTCATGCAGACTCCATCCTGAGGGTGGAGCCAGATGCAGGGCTCAATCTCACAACCCTGAGATCATAGCCTGAGCCAAAAACAAAGAGTCAGACATTTATTTTTTTTAAAGATTTTATTTATTCATGAGAGACAGAGAGAGAGAGAGAGAGAGAGAGGCAGAGACACAGGCAGAGGGAGAAGCAGGCTCCATGCAGGGAGCCCAACTTGGGGCTTGATCCAGGGTCTCGAGGATCACACCCTAAGCCAAAGGAGGCACTAAACCGCTGAGCCACCCAGGCTGCCCAAGAGTCAGACATTTAACCAACTGAGTCACCCAGGCACTCCTGTACTAGTAATATATTTAAAGATAAACCAGCTCATTATGTTTTATGGGACAATATATACATATTGTTCTGACATACTAGAAGTAACATAAAGATTTCTGTTTGTCTCTGTCTTCTCTATCTCAAAGAATACTATCGAAATTTAAAAGTGTTTAACAATTTTGCAGGAATTTGAGTTAATATAGATAAAACTGGATTATATTATTCTCCTCTGTGCTATTTTTATGTATCTACATGACCCTCTAGAATAACAGCTATGGAGGGCTAGGACTGGTGCTGTGTGTGTGATTTGTTATTGTTGTTGTAATTTCCTGTTATACTCCTCACTTAACATGATAACTGACAATTAAGCCCACAAATATTCACTGAAGGAATGAACATTTAGGGGGCTTGCAGGCATAGACATAACTTGTGTACTGCAATGCCCTGAAGGTTATCATCAACAAAACATATGGCAATAAGTATTTTTTAAAAATAAATGTGTATATAAGAACAACAGAATAGATTCTCTAAAAATATGTAACAGTAATTTCATTTTTGACAGGTTTTATTACGCTAATAAAAAACATTTTATTAATTCAGTAAGTCATTTGACAAATTTCCTAATAATACTGATATAAATATAATAGAAAATACTGACATAATATTTTGAATTTTCAACAGTAATGATTATGTCTTTAAAAACTACCTACCTGATTCAGGATTCATTACTTTTCTCTAGTCAATTTCCTGCTTTTAATTCTTTGACGGTGTTATGAAAAGATACAACTTGAAGATTTTTCAGTAGCACAATGCCATTGTCTATGTTATTGAAAAGTAACTAGATATAAAAATGTGAAACTGCATTCCTGTTCAGTCTTAGGATTTGGGAACTGTATCATTATTTCTTGAAGGACAAGAAAAAATAGCATGTTAGGAAAGCAAAACTATTGTTGCTATAAAAAGTATTTGCCCAATGCATTCCTTCATAAGAGTATGGCCAACCCCAGAATACTAACAGCAAGTACTAGTGAGTGAAAACAATAGGAATTCTCATTCTCTACTGCTGAGCATACAAAACAGCATAGCCACTTTGGAAGATAGTTTGGTGGTTTCTTAATAAGCAAATCATACTTGTATAAAAATAATTCTTACCATGTGAGCCAGCAATTGCACTCCATGATATTTACCCAAATGAGTGGAGAAGCTGTCCCCTGGAAAACCTGCACACAAATGTTTATAGTAGCTTTACTCATAATTGCCAAAGCTTTAAGCAACCAACTTGTCCTTCAGTAGGTTGATAGATTAATAAACTGAGTCGATCCAGACAATGAGAATATTATTCAGCACTAAAAAGAAATGAGCTATTAAGCCATGAAAAGACATGGAAGGAACTTAAATGCATATTACTAAGTGCAAGAAGCCAGTCTGAAAAAGCTGCATACTATATGAGTCCAACTGTATGATGTTCTGAAAAAGACAAACCTGTGGAGACAATAAAAGGAAAAGTGATTGTCAGGGTTTAGAGAGAGGGATGAATACGTGAAGCACAGAGGATCTTCAGGGCAGTGAAGCTACTCTATGATACTGATACATGTGGACATGTATCATTATAGTCTTATCAAAATCCATAGAATGGGCAACAGCAGCAGTGAACCTTAATGTCAACTATGGACTGTGGGTGATCACGTATCATTGTAGGTTTACAACCTGGAATGAATGTACGATTCCAGTGTGGGATGTTGATCATGGGGTAGACTGTGCTGTGTGGGGACAATGGACATAGAGGAAATCTCCATACTTTCTTCTCAATCTTTCTTGAACCTGGAACAACTGTAGAAAGTAAAGTCTACTTAAAAAAAGTATCTACCAGCACAAAACATGTTTTAAGCACAGTTTTAAAACATGTATGGTATACAACCATAGACTCATGATGAGTGTACAGTAATTCCTTTGAAAACACTTATCTTCAAACATGTATATTTAAGTACAACTTATTCATATAATGACAGGCCTTTTATTTTCCTCTTCTGCCTATATTTAATATGATAATTAATTCAACCTGGTATTATTCTGGCTGCTATTCAAAGCCTCATGCATGTTTGTTAATTTGTCACTTGTTCCTTATACAGCATCTTGGCTATTTAATAAGCAGTCATGAAAGTCAAGAGAGTCCTGCCCCAGCATGAGTCTTAATTGAATATGTACTACATAATAGAATTAAATTCTGAACAAACTATCAATGGCAGATGATCCTTCAGTTATGAGCAAAGCTTCGGTGGGAGTGACAGTATAAAGCTGATAAAGTGATGGCAGCCAAGGGCCTCGGAATATCATAGGATATGATTATATCAGGGCTTAAAGGACACCCCAGGCTAAAGTGGAGACAGATGTCTTTGAGGCCATGAGCAGTCATTCCTTTGGGAGTCATTTCACCATAAAAACATAAAATTCTTATGTTAAGGTTTCTACCGTCTTCTCCCAATGTCTTTGGGACATCTTTGAAATTCTGTCTCTAAACAAATTAGCCAGATAATAATAACATTGAAAGAGGATGTCATAAGGCTCAATGTGTATTTCGTGTTTGATCAAAACTATTACTAGTAGCAGAACTTTGGGTGGTATTTCTTTTTTTTTAATTAAAGAGAATGAAAGTGGTTATTGACATTAAATGCAGATAGCACCCTCCTTCCTACTGTGAGTGTTCCTCACAGATGGATACCTTTTTCCACCTTGGTTTCCAGAAAGCCCTTGGTCAGTTTTTGGCACAGGTAATTCTCAGGTGACTGTGAGATACCAGATTTAAACATGTACAATATGCTTCCAAACTGGAACACTTTGATGTGGTTGTCTATGAAATGAATGACATTGCATAAAACATTACAGCAGATCTTTTAGAGCGAGTTGACAGGATGACAGTATAGTTACTCACAGTTCAGACTACCACAATATAGGATGTAATGAGCCATAATGCCATTATTTTTCACTTTAGAATTTTAATGTTGTATTTTGTACAGTTCTTAAAATATCATGCATAAAACATTGTGCTGAAACAATAGTGAGTTGTATATCCATAATGTCATTAGGAGCCAACAGTCTAATAACCATAGGAAACAATGGAAATTTTTCTTCAGACTCTTTTGAAAACTGCTAACAAGAATAGCTACTGCATGAATGATGCCCTGTATGAAAAGCATTCTGGCTAGATCTGTAGATACCATAGTTTGATCCTTTGTTCCGTTGGAAATCTCTACAAATGCAGCTGGAGTGAGGAGGACATTTGAGGCTATGCATCTTTAGTGATATGGTGATTCTGTTTTACTCATCCTCAGTATCCACCAGAAAAAAAAAAAAATCTCAGATAATGAGTTGGCCATACCTAAACAAAAGACGGCAAAGGGCTTGGAAGAATAATGACTGTGCAAAATAGAATGTTGAAATAAGCACCATATGGGAGCACTGGAAAAAAGCATGGTGGTCTGATACCTTGGATTTGCTTCTGTGATGATATGACATAATTTCATCATCATGGTTACTAACAGATGGAGTGATACAGTTTGTTTCCAAATATTAATACAAAAGAGCAAACTACAGAATTCATTGAGAAGCATGATACATTTGATATTAATAGTGTATATGTGGCACTAGGCAAGTACTGAGAAATTAATCTCTTGGAATGAACCACCATTGAAGGGAACAGTTCTGTCAAGTAATGCCGTTTACTCTCCTTATTAACATACAGAGCAATTCTGTTGGATCACTTAGCATGGTGAGCTTATTAGGAAAATCATATTGGTTTGAGCAAAGAACTCCTCTGACCTTTCTAAATGAAAATAGCATGATGCTAAAAATAATTGGTAGAAGGACCATCTCTACACACAAAATGGTTTTGTGCAATCAACTACCACATCGAGAGGAAACTTATTTTTTATTAGGAATCTAGAAGATTTTTCTGTTTCTTTTTTTTTTAATTAAAGAAATGAAAGTGGTTATTTACATTAAATTCAGATAGCACCCTCCTTCCTATCGTGAGTGTTCCTCACAGATGGATACCTTTTTCCACCTTGGTTTCCAGAAAGCCTTTGGTCACACTAAAAGAGCAGCTGTGCCTTTTTGAAAATAGGAAAACTGAAGATAAGTTACATTTAAAGTCTCAGAATTTTTGCCTGTATTGTAAAATGATGACTGGGAATTTGTTACTCATTTATATATTTAAAAAGGAGTCAAAGACATCTAGATGTAGTTTTCTATTCATGCTGAAGAAATTCGTTTATAAGAAGTAATAGGAAAAATCAGTGGTCTATATCATCTTAATATCATAATACTGTATTCCTTATCACAAAATGAAACATTGTGTTTACCATTTAATAATTAAGATCTAGGGTAAATAATTTTGAGTAAGGTATACTTCATCATTTTCTCAGATATCTTTCTCAAGCCACATGTTCAGATGAAACAAAAACAAAGAATTTAGTAAACATTGATCTCTGAAACCTGAAAATTAAAATATGAATATCTTTTCATTCAGAGATGTTACAGATGCACATTCCTAGTTGAAGAGTCAGCTTCCTATTTTAAATTGGAATTAATGTGTAGTTTATGATTGATCTAAAATATACATGTTATACTTCTTTTCATCTAGCACAGAATGATATGGTTTAGAAGGATTTTGATTAATCATCACCTGAGTTAGAAGCCATAGTTTGCTAGGAAAAAAATATTTTAGAGAAATACAGTTCTGCTTGAGGCTTGAAGAGAGTTACCAAACCCAAACATATTTTCCTCTTGTGTGGCTGTTGTAAACTAATTTTTAAATATCACTATCCATTATACCATATTACATCATGAATACTCAGTGTTTTGTCATTCAGTTGTACCTATTTATTCATATTTTAAACCAGACCAGAAATAGCTGGAAAGAAATATGTTGCTGTATCCCCAAAATGTACATAATGTATGCAGATAGAAAATAATTAGACAATTGGGGACATATGAAATCATTTATATTTTTGTGTATAAATGTGTAAAAAGACTTTCCCTTGATTATGGATATAAATATTATGAAGTGTAACTGAGCTTGTGAGACTATCAATAAATTGAAGTGTCTATGAAATCTAAAGTCTAGCTCAAACATATGATTAAAATGTCAGTAGTAAAAGGAAAAAGATAGAATCCCACTTAAGTTTTGAAGTTTTTTTCCTTTGGTACATATAATTACCCAGAAATCAGTCTTTACCTAATGTCCATTTAATACAGGGAGCCATATGATAATTTTAAACCTCATATATGAATCCTAAAGGAATGAGGAGTACAAGGTAGAAGGGTATTGGTCTGCAATGGCATGTCTCTGAGTATGAAATCTTTCAAGTCTTCTGAATTGGAAATTCTAGGCATAGATTGAACAGAGAACAGAATAATAGAGGTTTAAAATGCTACCTACCCTATTTTACAGAGGTCAGTGCCACTAAAAAACTTTGCATCACAGCCTTCTAGAAAGGTGGATATGTATGAACTAGCTAAAAGTCAAGCCATTTTCATGATAGCTCAGATAATAAAAATCACTAATATATGATATGGTATTTTATCAACCTGGTCTTTTTTAAGTGTAGCATTACATAAGGAAGTAAACATTTGATTTGATTAAAGAATTATTTATCATAGGCCACAGACAAAGAGAATTTTCGAGTTGGA